>NW_026697488.1:0-99046 GCF_030435755.1 Ochotona princeps | reverse complement strand
ACAAAATACACTTCGGCCAAAAGCTATAAAAAGATAAAGATCATCAGATAGTGATCAAGGAATTAATTCAACAATAAGATGGGACAGATTGGGTATTATATATCCAATGCCAGAGTACGTCATTTTATTAAAAAGCCTTATCAAAGCAAACCATCACCATGGATTTTTCTTCAACAAAAATTTCAGTGGAAGAAAATTCAAGGGTACACAGTACTTACTTCCACCTGATTTTCTAACTTCATAGCAACATTACTATGATACTCAAAATCACCATTACTTTTTCTATTGTTTTAAGATATTGAGATGTGACATCTCATTTCTAGTCAAGTCAGGCTTAATTATTCGGATCCACTCTCACTGATAAGCAGTAAACCTAAATTTAAAGCATCTTTCTTAGCAACTGAAAAGCTGGCAAAACAGTATCTGGCAAAAACTGACAGGACAAAAAAGAACCTCATGCGATAAAACCTGAGAGCTGCTTTTGTGGGCTCTGTGACCTGAACACATTTGGTAGTGACGTTTAGGAGAGGGTCAGACAGAGCCCTGCATCTGCTGGAAGTTGAGAAGCTACTAGCAGACACACTCCCAAAAGTTTCCACTGGACATGAGTTAGAATAAATGAGACACAGTAGAGTCCTCATATACCCTTCCAGCCCGAGATTATATAGATGTATTTTTAAAGATTTTTCTTTGTAAAGGCAGATCTACACAGAGAAGGAAAAATAGGAAGATCCTCCATCTGCTGATAAAGTGACAATGGCCCGAGCGGAGTTGATCCGAAGCCAGGAGTTGGGAGCTTTTTCTGTGTCCCCAGGCTTTGGGCCATCCTATAGTGCTTTCCCAGGCTGCAAACAGGGAGCTGGATGGGCAGTGGAGCAGCAGACACGCAGTGGCACCCATATGGGATCCTGGTGATTTCCTGGCAAGGATTTAGCTACTAGGCCACTGTGCTGGGTCCTTGGGATCATGGTTTAAGGGAATTAATTTCAAGTCCTGAGCATGAATGAGGGGGGTCGCAGATGGGTAGGGAAGAGGTAAATCCTCTCCAGAGAGGTTAGTTTTCTGAGACCTCCACATTTATTGCTATATACAAACTTGCAAAATAATCTGTATGAAAGATTAGGTACACCAGGAAATAGGTTATCAAGAGTGAGAAAAAGCAGAATCAGCAGAAGCAGATCCACAAACCGCACATTGAAAAACAGTAACCATGGGAAATGTGATCAACATTGTCTTTAAAGCAATAAAATACAAGCAGATTTAGAAGCAAAAGACATGGACTTGAAAATGATCTACTAGAACTTCTGGAAATGAAATTTTATACACAAAGTATTACCAAGTCAATAGATTTAGTCAATTAGACATACTTGACATGGGTAAAGCAGGCAGGCAGTGAGGGACAGGAAGCTGAATACTGCCAACACCCTAGCCATCCACACTGCCATCTCCTCCAGGCTGTTTCCACATGGCCAAAGCCTCAGCACACCTGCTCTGCATCCTGCAGCTAAGCCTCACTTTGCATCAGGTACCAGGTGTCCTTAACCACCATAAGGCGCTCACCACACATACTACAGCTACACTCCTTATGCTAGAAGGAAAATGTAACCCCAGCCAGGTGGGGAAATTGTCCATTTTGAGATTGCCTGCACACATTATCTGAGTGAGGACTGTCCTTTTGTCCTACTGTTCATCTGTCTCTCCTTTGTGTTCTTACTTGTAGGATGACAAAAGCCTGGAGTTGAAGTCTAGCTGGGGTGGAGGTGGGGGGTGGGAGCTGAGCCTCTCCAACTACCTCCAGGGCTCTTGAGCCCTACACCACCACCAGGAGGCTGCATTTCCCACAGTTAGTAAACTGAGATCAAAGACGTTGTAGAGCATGGAGGTGCAAAACATGTCAAGAGACAAACAGAACTCCTGACATGATGGTTGAAAATGAACTCCAACCTGTTTAATCCGAGTTCTACGATTTCCAGAAAGACAATGAGCAGAGGTAGTCTGAGGTTTCTCCAGAGTAACTGTCTACACGTTTTTTTAATGCCAGTTATTTCTTCAAAAGCATCTGATTTTCATGAAAACAATCTCTGGAAAACTATTTTGTTACTTTAAGTAAAAATGACAGCATTTAAAAATGTCAATCCTGAATCTTCCTGTTGCCAAAGCAACATATAAAAGCACTTATTTGTAAGTAATGACTGTTGGATTAGGAATATATTTAAAGTATTACTTCCTCATCCCTAGGCAAGAAGTGCAGTTGCCACCACAAGGTGCTTTAAAATAATGGTTTTGAGCACATTGAAGGTATTTTTCAAAACACACAGGAATCCATTTCCTACAACTCACAAAGAGGGCTTTACCTGCATGTTTTCTTGTTACAAATGATGTGCTGAGCTTCAGCATCAACATTAAGTACTTTCTCTTACAAACATGAGTCTGCTTTTTGTATTGAGATTTTACAAAGTTTGGATATTAAACAGGTATTCTATTAAGAAGATGTAAAATCCGACTATTGGAGGATATACCAGTTGAGTTTCTGAAACAAGCAGAATCGGTGCCTAATGGAAGCACACCACTGCCTTCCTTTAAAAAAATTCTGTATTTGAGAGACAGATTTACAGAGAAGGACAGACAGATTTTCCATCAACTGGTTTATTCTCCAAATGGCTGTGATAGCCAGGGTTGAGCCCATCTGAACTTAGGGACCCAGGGACTTGGGTTAACTTTTGTGCTGCTTTCTCTGGCTATCAGTGGGAAGTTGAACCCAAAGTGGAGCGGTTACCCCCTTGAACCAGCAGCACCCATGGGGCGGCCAGTGCTGCAGACTGAGGATCAGCTGGTTATGCTACCGCACCTGCCCCTTTTTACAGTTTGCTTCTCCTTAAAGGACCTGATTAATGCAAACATTTGAGCTTAGTATACTTGCAATTTGCTACACATGGCTTATATCATTCCTGTATAGACATTTTGCTTTAGAAACAAAAAAAAAAGATGCTGCATTGAATCTACTAATTCTGGTCATTACCACTTCCTTTTCTAAGTGTGCAAAGGCTTTCAAAACATTTCTCCTTCTGGAAATTGGAACATTTTCCATTCTTCAACCTCTTGGAAATGCTCCTGGAAATCCTCCTGGAAATGCTCCTGTTTTTCCCTGGTTTCCCTAAGATTACCCACAGTGGCTCAGTAATTACAGGCACACAAGCTCCATTCCCTGTCATACGGTTAAACCAGGCCAAGGTATTTGAAATCAGCACAGCTGAGAGCTTTCTGGTGCCTTCCCCTGCTCTCTGGGTCTGAGACTCCTCATTACTCCCAGGACCACGACTTGGCAGAGACAGAAGCCTATGGAACCCACCACAGTTGTCAAAGGTCACATCTAGGGTAGGTCTCCAGCAGCACCTGACTAATCCACGATTCCTGGGACAGCGTCACTGAACAATGCATGTTGTAAATACATACGCTGAGCTGTTCTTTCTGACTGCCGTCTTCTGGGATCACCAAAAGCACAGAGCTCACGCAGGCCTACGCCATGCCTTTGATACATTTACTTACTAATTAAAAGCATAAAATGCTGGTGCCCTGTATTATTTGTTTGCTTTTTATTTGATTTTGTTTTTAATTCCCCTTTGCCTAATAACATTATGATGCCTTTAACACGTCTCAATCCATAGCCAAGACATAGGAGAAACTAAGGTTACAGGCCAATTGAAACAGGAAATCTCAACCTTTGAGTATAGATTGGAACTAGACACAACTCTCTCACCTTCTATTCCAATACTTCAACAATCCTGACCTCTAAGCTTCTGATACTGTTTTTCCACAAACATTGCTGACGTTAGACCCTGAAATCAGTTTCCACAAGAGTTTTAATTAAAATAAAGCGCAACCCATCAGAATAGAAACACCACTTTAAGGACATTACTCTTAACCTCTCAAGTCAAACACAGCATTTGGCACACAGAAACCACATGAAAGTATTTGTCAAATCAAATTTACATACTATACAAAGAAATCCTGGAATCTGAAAAATCAGAGTGGATCATGGGCTTCAAGCGACCAGGGGAAAACACTATAGAATTCAACATTACTACGGGTACTATAACTGTAGTAGGTGAAAAACAGTAAGAAAATAATCTTAGCTCTTGTTAAAGAAGGATAAAGGGCCATCTTTACTTTTGCCTACGTTAAAAAATTGAGAAACAAAGCCTTTAGGAAGATGGCAACTTCATTGCGGTTGAAAGCGGATAAAACACACCAACAGGAATTAAGGTCTTTCTTGTTCCTTACCTTTTTCCAGTTGAATTTCCACGAGACTTCGAGACTCGGGAGGAATCGCCAGTCGCGGAATCGCCAGTCGCAGAAACGCTCAGCCGACCTCTGCGCGTGGAGGTTGCTCTCCACACTCGGAGCAGAAGTGTTCTTTGCGCTTTTCCTGCGTGACCGCTTTTAAAAGGGAGGGAATGGAGACGCTAATAAAGCCAGCCTGTTCCTTATTTCACATTCATACAGTAGGTAACTCACTCCACCTGGAGTGTGTTGAGGGCTGAACAAGAGGCTGGTGGTCAGGTACCTCCTATCTTAAAGGAATTAGAGCAGAGAGCTGCTGCTACTTAAGGTCCATTGAACACAGGTTAGCTTAGAACATTTTCATATCTCCTACTACCCACGTTTGAGGTGGTGAGCAGGAAATTTTTTTTCTGATTATTTTTATTTTTGATGGTTTGTACATAGTTGATTAGGGCGACAAGAGTCAAGGGCTATTGAAGGTGGGTGAGACTCTTATTTTCTCATTCTCTTTTTTTTCCTTCCCTATCTGGGGGAAGGGTAGAGGTGAGGAGAGAAGCCACACCCAGCCTCCCAAACACCTGTGCACCCTGGGATGGAGAACAGCCACCTGACACCACTCCAGGGTCCCAGGTGTGGGACATTCTCTGAGGCTACTGCTCAAGAGGTCTCAGGAGTTAAACAGTTCTGAATTACTGATCTCGCCACTCCAAACACGATGAGATCTCTCCAGAATCCGCTGGTTCACATAGTTCACGTTAGAGTCTATTTGCCCAGATATTCACTGCCAACACTTGGCTGGGGTAGTTGATCAATTTGTTCTGTCCTCTGTCCTGTGTCCTCTGTTATGGTACCAGGTGTTCTCTGCAGACTCCAATAGACTGCCATATCCTCCATGTGCACCTGGATATGCTGTCCACTGCTCCATCTAGGCCACTGAGGAGGCCCAACTTTGACACATGCATTCCTTGGTCAGACCATGGAACTTAAATTCTCCATGGTTGGGGTTCTAAGTTCAGCAATTCAGTTCAGAGGATCCCCAAAGAAACTTCATCTGAGGTGATCCAAGACCGGATTTTTGAATGTGCTTGCCAATACAGGGTCCAGCACAGTCTGTCACCTCGATCAGCTTATGCACATGCTGGTGGTTGCAACTGTTGGGTCAATTCTGTCTCCAGTTTAGTCTTCTACACAAACCAATGGGTGGTGCAGCCCAGCCCAATCCTGCCCATCACACATTTGACCCTCACACAAACCAGTGGGAGCTGAAACCTAGTCTGAATGACCCCCAATAACCCCCACCAGGCCATTCCCCTACCCTGGTTGTTGAGCTTGCCAGTACGTACAGCAGACTAGACCAGCCTGTCCCATATCCCATTAAGTACTGTCAGTGGGCATTGAAGCCTCGTTCAACCCAATTAACCCATCTATCCAGCCCACACATGTGCTGGCTGGTGACACTCTTTCTAGCCATGCCTGTCCCAGTTCTGCTTCTCATGCTCATCATTTGGAGTATCAATCCAAGAAGGAGATGCCCAATGTTTCCCTTCTGGGCCCACTCCCATTCCCAGATCTTGCACCCTGCAGGTGGTTCTGCAGTTTGGCTTGACAGAAATTGTCCCTTGTGCCAGCGTCTGCCAGCTGATGCTGTGGCAGAGCATCCGCTCTGGCTTATCCATGCACCAGAAGGAATAGTCAACCCAGCCTGGTTTTCGCCTGATGCAGGTCGCATGAGGCCAACAGGTGTTGTAGCCTGAGCAGGGAATATTTTGTTCCTGCTTTTTTACAAATAAGAAATTAAGATACGGTAACACTCATACTCACATGCACTTAATTATGTCAAAATCAATGTGTAATCTGACCTTTTCCCAATACCAAATCAATTATTTTCCCAATGATCGGGTGTAGTCTTTGATAACTCTCAACCTATAACCCTTTTTAATTAAAACTATTTCAACACCTGTCTTCTATCTAGCTACTATCTATCCATCTATCAATCCATGAATGTTGTCTGTTCATCTCTATATCCATCCACTCATCCATGGAAGAAGGCCACTAGTAAAGGAACTTGGAATTAGAAGGCTCTGGCAGAACAGGCCTTGGCCCTGGCACCAATGACCTAGGTAATAATTTTGTGGGGTAAAGATGAATAAGGATTTTTAAGAATATGTGCAGAAATCATAAGACTAGCCCTCAACAGACTTTTATTAAAATATCCTACCTGAAAATAAAATTGAATAATTTGATTTTGAAAATCGAAGTATAACATAAACACAGAAAAAATATATTTACATGTTAGAGCCTGGCACAATGGCTCAATTGGTGCATTGCCCCTCTTCAAATTGCAAGCTCCCCTGTGGGCACTGGTTCATGTCCTGGCTGCTTCACTTCCTGCAGTGCTCTTCACTTGTGGTCTGGGAAAGCATTAGAGGATGGCCTTGGGAAAAAAGGCCTTGGGACCCTGCACCCGCGTGGGAGACCCAGAGGAGGCTCCTGGCTCCTGGCTTCAGATCAGCTCAGCTCAGCTCCACTGGCAGCTACTTAGGGAGTGAACCAGCTGATGGAAGATTTTTCTGTCTCTTCTTCTCTCTTTAAATCTACCTTTGCAATAAAAATAAAATCTTTTAAAAATATACACATATGTACATCTTAATTTAAAGTTAATGAAATTTCACAATTTAAATCACATATGCATAACTGATATCAGGTCAGAAAATATTACTAAATTCTTGTATATTCTTTTCTGAGCAGGACCACAGGGAAAGTTGATCCTAATTAATGTCCTTTCTTAGGAACTTCTCAGCACTTCCCTTTAGAATACTGAATGACTGTGTGTTCTAACTGTTGACTAATAGAAGAAAAGCCTTAAACTGTAGCAGAGTGGAGGCAGCAAATGGATTTCAGTTCCTTAGCAGACATCATGCTGGGGATTTTATAATGGACATGGGACTGATGATTCAGTTTGTCTGTGTAAAACAACCCTCAAAACATCAGAAATTTATTCATTACATGTGATATGATGAACAGTAGGTAGAATTTGTAAACTTGATTTTTGCTACACTCATCATGCTTTTGACTTTCTCCAAGTGTTTAATACACGTTTTATGAATCTCGTTCCAGGAAGTCATACATGCATGTTGATGAACAATTTTAACACAAACTGTCATAACTTTGAGTGGGAAGTGACCGAAATAGTGAAATCTATCATGCTAGCCAACTGAGTTCACAGTGTCAAATGCACCCATACTTTTGAGCCTCGTGTCAATATTTGTTTGCTCAGAATACTGCCGTATTTACTTCTCCAGGTCATAAGTTTTCTAATAATAGTATAGAAAGTATTTAATCTAAGCATGTTAACTGCTTACACAAAATACTTTAAAAATTTCCTCATAATTGTGCTTTAATTAATGGTAACACTCTAGGAGAGCAGGTATTTCTAATTCTACTTTTCATTTTTTTTCTCTGCATATGTTCTGTTTTTTTAAAGATGTATTTATTTTTATTGGAAAGCCAGACACACAGAGAGGAGAGATAGGACAATCTTCCATCCAATGATTTACTTCCCAAGTGACTGCAACGGCCAGAACTGAACAGATCCGAAGCCAAGAGCCGGGAGCCTCTTCTGGGTCTCCCACACAGGTGCAGGGCCCAAGGCTTTGGGCCGTCTTCCACTGCTTTCCTATGCCACAAGCAGGAAGCTGGATGGGAAGCGGGGCTGCCGGGATTAGAGCCAGCAGCCATATGGGATCCTGGCGCGTACAAGGTGAGGTCTTTAGCCGCTAGGCTACAGCACTGGACCCATGTTCTGTTTTGTTCTTCATAATGTCTCTATTGCCTTATGGCTTTATCTTGCAAATAATATCTCCTGTACCTTCTGAAATCTACAGCTGGTTTTTTCCTTTATCTCAGGAGATACAGAAGGCCAAATACATAGAGGAGGCACTTGAAAAACTTACTGCTAGAATTTTGTTGGTGCGAATGTTTCAAAATCTATACATAGCTGTTTAATAATACACATTTTCATGAACATTTTGAAGATTCTTGTATGCCAGGGTTTTAAAAATACTTCTGCACCCAAATAAACTTAGATTTGAGTTTCATTTGCACAGCTTTTTGTAGTATTGCTGAATACAGTGAATGCATGTGTGTGTGGATGGATGGGAAAGCAGAGCAGGTGGTTACTTTTGCTCAGTCAGTACCAATCAGCTGGAGAGGAAGCAGGAACCCAGCAGAATTGCTTTCTCTTTTCTTTTTACAATGTATGTATTTGAAAGGCAAGGTTGCACACACAGGAAAGATGGAGAGATGGAGAGATGGAGAGATGGAGAGATGGAGAGAGAGAGAATGAATTTCATCTACTGATTCACACTCCAAATGCAGCTTCCCCCAGGTAATATGGGTTTCAGTAATTGAATCATTGCTCATGGCTTTCCCTGGTCCATTTTTAGGAAACTGGCAGAAACGCAAACACTAGAACTTGAGCTGTTGCTCCAGTACTGGATGCTGTTGGCTTATCCCATCATGTATTTCAGATCCTCACTGATCTTTAAAACTAGAATTTCTTGTTATCAATTTCAGATAGCATCTATTGCTATTGCTTTTGTTACTAAAGATGATTTAACTTTCTTATGCAACATAATTTATACTAATAAGCTTATTCCCATTTTCCCAAAAGTCTATCAGAATAATCTATTCTTTTAAATTCTACACTACTAGAATTTGCAAAAATTTTCTGCTAAGTGGGGTCTGTGACTGTGGCTTGGTTCTTCCTGGAGTAAGAAGTTTTCTCATTTGCCTAGTTTTTAAGTGTGTCTATTGATTTTTCTTTCTCTCCAGATGCTCAAGCACATCTGCCAACATCTGTTGATAATTTTGTGCACTCAAGGACCAGGACCATTGGGGAAAGTGTTACAGGCTGTTGTAGCACAGACAGCTAGCTCCCCGCAGCTTTCTCTACTGAGCACTCGAATGGGGGTTTCTCTGCTTCTTTGCTGCCTGCCTTCCACTTCTCTGCACGGTGTGCGCTCTGAAGGCTGTATAGCAGTTTGTGGGAGACAAACATGTTGAATGTTTGAAAATACATATTTACACTTCTATATTTGAAGGACAGGTTCTTGGATAAAAAATACCTAAGACCATTTTCACTGAGAATTTTAAAGGCACTGTTCTATCTCTGTTCCCCTTCCCCATTTTACTGTTGCTGGTGACAAAATGGATGCTCTCGGATCTGCTAACTCTGTGCTCACAACCTGAATTTTTCTTCTCAAAGTCATTGGGAGCTTCTACTATTTTAATGTCCCAGAATGTTGTGATTTGGTGTACCTTGTCTATTATGTTGTGCATGTGCCAAGGTATTTTTAGCCAGGAGATTTTTGTCCTCTGATTCTAGAACAACTGTATTATTTCTATGAAGATTTCTTAGTCCTTCTTGAATTTTTGTGATTTCAGACATTTCACTTTCTAGTAGTCTGATTCTGAAATTTCCTAACTTCTAAAAAGTTTTGCATTTTTCACTTGGTTTCAGATTTCTGAGACATTTTCACAACCTTGCCCCTGTACTGATTTGAATTTTGGTTGTTATTAATCTGCATTTCAGTGCTTTGAAGTTCTTTCATTAGTTCCCTCATGGTCTTTGTTGCTTGAGGACTATAATATATCATCTGATGTTTCTAAGGATGCTAGTCCTATACTTTCAAAGGTTTTCTTATGATTTTTACAAGTCACCTACTCTGTTTTATTACTGCTATTTGGAGCATATTTTTAATTGGAATTTTTCTGAATTACCTGTCAGTGTTCAGTTCTCCATTCATATTTGGAAGGCATATTAAAGAAGCAAATGTGGAAGTGCAGTTTGTTGATAGCTAACTCCGTGGTAAGATAACACGACAGGAAGGTGGCCTTGTGTACAAGGTATTCAGAGTTGTTTTTTTGTTTTTGTTTTTGTTTTTTGTTTTTTGTTTTTTTGGTCTGGAGCTGTGTAGTTGTATAATGACGTACCCTATAAACCTCTACCTTGGAGCAAACATGTAACTGCTAAATCGTGGTGTTGTCACTTGCTTCGATTTCGGCTGCATGCTTCAGCCCCGAGTTCTGCAGTATCTTTGGTTTTCAGCTTGTGAGATTTTCTGTGTGCAGAGGTGGAACAGAACTCATCCATAGTCCTGATCCTTTACAGCTGCCCCCACTTCGCCTTGTGTATTTTCCAAATATTTAGGGAGCTTCCTTGTTGTTTATCTTCTACTGACCCTTCTCAACTTCATCCTTGAATATGCTTCGAAAATGCTTTAATTGTCGATTTCTATGAGATTTCTGGAGGAAGAAAAAGAAGGTTCTTTGCTAAGAGTGTTTAATTCAGATTTTCATGAATGAAAGGAATCAAGGGCTACGAGTAACGGGGTAGGAAAATGTAATGCAGGAGTAGGCAAACCACTCTCTGCTGCGTACATGTGGCTCGTGGCAGATAAGCTAAGCACAGCTTAAATCACTTTTGCAGGATTGTGAAACAAAATTAAAAAAGAGACGTGGTGGAGGCCAAATGTGGCCATTTAATCTGAAAACAGTGGTCTTCCTTTTTGCAGAAAATTGTTGCTGATCTCCCCATTGGGGCAGCACACCTCAACAAGTAAAAACAGATTTATGATCTGGTCTTTTTCTGGCTCAAATCCCTGTAGGTACAGCTCAAAAAAGTATGTTCAGACTGCCTTATCAAAAATCAGCAACATTAACGAGAGCAAATATCACCAACAACAGTTGCAACTTAAGTTGCTAGAAGCTCTGAAATCTACAGGAAAGAGCTGGCGTGGATTGGCTCATGCCTCGCTGGGTGGGACACAAAGATTAGTTACTCCTCACCATGGTGTTGAGGATTTTCCTGCACATCCCCCCCCCCAAAAAAAATGTTCTGCACCTTAAATGTCGACAAATATCTTGTTAGAGTTACAAGCCAGTCTAGATTATCCTAAAATCTGCCAAGATCAGCAAAATTATACTTCAACACAACAAATGGCTAAATACTAAAATGAAATAGACACGAGACAGCTGAATGGTACCTTATAGCCATTTTAAGGTATATAGCAGCTGGTCCTGTATATAAACTATAAACTAAAATTGAAATGCCAATGAGCTAATCATAGGTTGTGGTTAGGACTTGCTTTTTTTTTTAACATACAGGTTACTCAAAACCATGTCAATTCCATAATATTGCAAATTGCTGTTGATGTTATATTGGGACTCTTAATTGACTGTCATGATATTCTACCAGCTCTAACTTCAGACCAGAAATGGTCTCCCCAAGAAACTGTTCAACCCATCTGGACAATAAGTAGCTGGACTCTATGCTTGGTATATGTTTGCAAGGACAGAATCCTGATTGAATTTGAACTGTAATACTGCATCAAGGTGGAGGAATCCACCAGGGGGGAGAGGAGTGGGGAGGGTTGGGGGGATTCCCAGAGCCTATGAAATTGTCACATAATGCATAATAATTAATAAAATAATTAATAAATAATTAATAAAATAATTAATTAAAAAGATATAGTAAACAGTTTCATTTTAAATCTATCTTTGTCTGGAAGCAGAAATGCATACCACACTACATCCTCACATCTGAATGTTAGTCTCCGTTTCACAGCTACTGTACATCCCCTTAAATGAAAAGTCATGTTTCAAAATCAACAGTAGAAAGAAAAGAGGAAATTTACAATGCCATGAAGTTAAATGACATGTTACTAGATATGACAGTCTCCATTACACAGCTACTATACATCCCTTTAAATGAAGAGCCACAAAACAAAATTAACATCTGGGAGAAAAAAGAAATTAACAACACCAAGAAGTTAAATAACATGCTATTAAATGACTAATGTGTAGCTGAAGAAATGAAAATCAAGAACCTTCTTGAAGAAAATGATACTACCGTATGATATATGAGTCATTGAATGATTTAATCAGAAGGAAGTGTTTTGAAGAGATGAAACTAACAGAGAATAACAAAACCCATGTGATATAGTTTCCGCTAATCTTTGTTGAAGTGTGTCTCCTCCAGACAATAAGCAGATGGGTTTTGTTTTTTAATCAAGTCTACTACTCTATGATGTTTGATTAAGCTTTAGCCATTTACATTCAGAGTTTAATATACATGGGTGTTACATTGGTCCTGTCATTTTAGCAATGGGGTGTTCATTGGTTTAGTCTTCTGCTGTCATTTTACTGAGATGTTCTTCCCATTTGCCTTTGGTTTTGGTAAGTGCTATTCCTCTTCTCTGCCAAGAGAACATCTTGAAGTATCCTTTGTAGGGCAGGTTTGGAAGAGGCAAATTCTTTGAACTTTTCTTTACTGTGGAAGAATCTTATTTCATTTTCAAAGACAAAAGATAGCTTTGCTGGATGTTATCCTGGGCCGAAAATTTTTTTCTTTTAGAATCTGGAATATGTCACTCCATTCTCTTCTTGCCTGTAGAGTTTCCTGTGAGAGATCTCCTGTAAGCTTAATTGGCTTTCCTTTATATGTCAATTGATTTTTTTCACATGCGCATTTAAGGATCTTTTCCTTATGTTCAATTGAAGAGAGCTTGATGATCATATGTTGTGGTGAAGATCGCTTTTGGTCAAGCCTGTTGGGAGTTCTGTGCCCCTTCTGGAACTTGTTTCCCAATTCTTCCTCTAGATTAGGGAAATTTTCCTTTATTATTTCATTAAATACATTTCCAAACTCAGCTTCTCTTTCTGCACCTTCTGGGACTCCCATAACTCTTAGACTTGGCCTCTTAAGAGTGTCTTTCAATTCTTGAATACTATTTTTTTTAATTATTTATTATTTAACTTCAGTAATTACATTGTATTATGTGACACAGTTACATAGATACTTGGGTTCTCCCCACCCCTCCCCAAACCCTCCCACCATGGTGGATTCCTCCACCTTGTTGCATAACCACAGCTCAAGTTCAGTTGAGATTTCCCCATTGCAAGCGTATACCAAACATAGAGTCCAGCATCTTATTGTCCAGTCAAGTTCAACGGCTTCTTAGGTATACCCTCTCTGGTCTGATGACAGAGCCAGCAGAGTATCATCCCAGTCAATTGAAAGCTCCAACATACCATCAGCAAAAATTTACATCATTATGGAATTAATTGACATAGTAATGAGTAACCAATATGTTAAAAGTAAATGCGGGTTCCCAGCCACCTTCTGTGACCACCTCACCTATACTTCAATTTTAGTTTATACACAACATATAACATTCAAAACATAACATGTTATACATAACATCATATCATCTTAAATTAAGGCAAACATGTGGTATTTAACCTTTTGGGATTGGCTCATTTCCCTTAGCATTATGGTTTCCAGTTTGGCCCATTTGGC
Organism: Ochotona princeps; assembly: GCF_030435755.1. Lineage (NCBI taxonomy): Eukaryota > Metazoa > Chordata > Mammalia > Lagomorpha > Ochotonidae > Ochotona > Ochotona princeps. The sequence continues at coordinate 85,404 of NW_026697488.1, read as the reverse complement.
CACAAAGAACTGCATTTTGTTTTTTTTAATAGCTGAGTAGTATTCCATGGAGTAGATGAACCATAGCTTTCTTATCCAATCCTCTGTTGATGGGCATTTTGGTTGTTTCCATGTTTTTGCAATTACTGATTGTGCTGCTATGAACATAGGAGTGCATGTTGGTTTCTCATAGAACAAGTGTTCTGGATATATTCCTAGGAGTGCTATTGCTGGATCATACGGTATGTTGAATTTGAGTTGTTTGAATATTCTCCATACTGATTTCCATAGAGGCTGTACCAGCCTGCAGCCCCACCAGCAGTGGAGTAGGGTTCCCTTTTCCCCGCAACCTTGCCAACAAGTGTCGTTGGTGCTTTTATTCATGTGGGCCAGTCTTACTGGCGTTATCAAAACAGCGTGGTACTGGCACAAAGATAGAGAGGAAGATCAATTGAATACTATTTTTGGCCTGATCCAGCTCTGCTTCCAGCTTTTTGTTTGCTTCCCCCTGGTGGCAGGAAATACCTTCCAATTCTGAGATTCTTTCTTCTGCTTGCTGCATTCTATTTTGGAGACTCTCCACTGTACTTTTAATTTGCTCTACTGTGTTCTTAATTTCTGATATACCATCCTTGATTTGCTTTATTGCTTCCTTAAATTCTTTGAACTCTTGCATAAGCTTCTCATAAGATTCTCATCAGAATCTTTAAAATGAGTCTTATGGATTCTGTGTGCCCCATTTTCTCGATGCCTTCCTCAGTTAACTCTGAGATTGGCATAGGGTTTTGCTCCCTTGCAGGAGAGTTGTCGGCAATATTCATTGTGCCTTTGTCTCTTCTTTTGCTCTTGATCATTGTACTTCTGGTTAGCAGAGTCTTCTCCTTGGGGCAGATTTCTAAGCTTTGTCACCCACAGGGCTACAATGCGATTTTACTTATTGCGGTTGGTACACAACTTTTCTTGCAGCCACTTGTGCCACAACCTCCAGCAAGTTCCAGGTCTGGGTTCTTATGTCAGATTTGCACTGTGGTCTCCACAGCCCCAGCTCTTGGCTCACCACTCACCACCTCCTGTGATACCGTGGTGAGGCTGCAGCGTTGTCTCTGCAACCTTTCTCCCACTTCCAGTTGGAGCAGGTCCCAGGATTAGAGAGACACCAGGTGTCCTATATAATTAGGTCGTTGGTGGCGCTAATCTTGTCAGAACCTGTTGGATATTAGGTCTGGGTGCCACACGGACCTATTTTGACCCGTACGATGACACAGTCAGTATTATTTTCCTGTGGGACCAGTGCAATCTCGACCTCAGCAAGTTCTCGCGAGATCAGCACATGTGCAGTTCACTGTTGTCCCCTGCAGTCCTAAAGCTATTGCCACAGTGCCCAAAATGGTGCCTGCCGTACAACCACTAAGGTTCTTGATTTGCTGGCCGTCAGATCCGAGGGCTACCCAGACCTGCCCTGAGTGGAACAAGTAGAATGCCACATCATTGCAGTACACCCAGACAGAAATGGGCTCGCTCCCAGCTCAGCGCATGCTCAGTTCTCTCCCTCGCCCTTTCCTCTTTATGCAAAATGGCGCCCAATTCAGCTCTAGGGGGGTGACTGGACTGTGAAATCCACTCTGTTCCTGCACTGCCCATCTGAGATCTGCTGCTCTGTCTCTGCTCCTGGTCAAATCAAACGGACCAGCAGAATGGACAGGCAGTTCTTTGTCTGGGTTCACCTCCCCAGCTCCCAGTTAAAGTCCCTTCCCACCTGGTTGCTGGTGGAGTTCCGGCTGCTGTGGAATTCAGATTGCCATGCTGGAATATCAGTCTCTGCAACACCACACCGTTGTGTCAGCTGCTTTCCTGTGTCTGTCAGTCTCCAGGTACCCCTCTGCCATTGTTCTGTCCTTTCCTATTTCCTGAAATATGTCCTCTCTGCTTCATCCTGGTTAAATGTTTTTCTGTCTGTATAAACATGTCCTTACCCTATTCCGGCATCTTGATTCTAATGGCCGCTATTTTCAATCCTCGGAATGGACTTGCCTGGGTCTTTCTAGCTAATGACTCAGCAGGGTTCAGTCTGGCCTATGATCCATTCCTTAGGGTTGCTCAATATGCCTTCTCTACCAGGTTTATCCAAACTTGTGACAACTGAATTCAAACCATGCTGGTAAACGGAGGTGAAGGGTAGTTGTTTTGGTTTTCAGAGTAACATCCCGTGCAAGGGTTGAGCTCTCTTATCCACTTAGGCACAAATACTAACTAGCTGTGACCTATAAGGATGAACTTCAGTGAACTCAGCAGTTTTTTAAATTTAAGTTTTCTTGGGGAATTAATTAGTTTAATTTGAGGAAACATTAATCCCATGTCAAACAAAATACATCATTCTTAATCTTAAATTTTTCAACATGAATAAGGGCATTTACAACATACACTCACACTCACACACACACAACTTTAAGTGTTGGTGGACAGCAGAAAGAGCAATTGAAAGATTTGCGTTTCCTTTTCACTTCTGTCATTTTCTTTGTTTTACTCCCAGAAACAGCTGGAACAGAGAATCCTGTCCCCTCACAAGAAAAGAATTTAGACATGAAACAGAGCAGTGTGAAGGAAGCAACCAAAGTCCACCTAAGCAGTACACCTGACAGGCCAGGTGGGCAACTCACAAAGGAACTGAGTGCCTAATCTACATTGATGCTGGAGTTTTTTTGGGCTGGGGATCTATTTCTTATATTTCTCTTTGCCCCTTCTTGTTCGGGAATATGGCTGGACAAAGGGCTTTTAGGATTGAAATTCCCTGCAAGGTTTCATTGCACTTGGTGGTAGGCCAAGAAGACTTCCCTGGAATGTGGGAGTGGAGAATGCTGGGGCTCCTCTATGGCTGGTTGCTGCCTAACGGCAGGACTTTAGATGCGCAAAAGCCAGGCGGCTTCGAAAGCCTCATTCGAAGGCTGCTGCGTTTCTTCCAGTGCAAACTTCTGGTTTCACTTTAGCCTTTTTCAAACACATAAGCTAACTAATATCTACCTTCTTCTGGAATAGTTTTTTAAAATATTAATAGGTGAAATCTGAAGGCCCACTTATTGATTATATAAGTATTTTTCCTCAAAAGGATTTAAAATTAACATATGCAAGTTGATTCTTATGTTTTAAAAATGACTTGAGTATCCTTATCATTTAAGAATTTTAAGTGACAAAACCCAGAACTCATTTAAGCTCATAATTATGTGGAAAAAATTACCTGAATCTCATGCTAATAGTTCTAATTTCAAACAAATTGTGATGATTTGATACAAAGTCATAATTTTGTGTGGCATAACATTTAAGAGTGAGACTGTGTGCAACTTTGAGTTGTTCTAAAAGTGCCTTTGTTATTTGCACAGTCAATATCCATGACATTCATATTTCTTCAGAAATAATTCAAACCATGTACTATATATATAGCTCAAGGAAAACTTTTGGATGCTTTAAAATATTTAGCTGCAGCCAAGCTTTGATTTGATAAATGTAATAATAGTGTTTTCATTGCTTAGGATGACCAGCCTATTCAGAGATGTGTGAAAACTGATGAATTCCTGAGATTTGAAAAAAAATATTTATTTTTATTTGAAAGGCAAATTTTACAGAGAGGCTTTCCATCTATTCGCTTACTCCCCAAACGGACACAGTGGCTGGCGCTGAGCTGATCCAAAACAGGATCCAGGAGCTTTTTGGGTGTCCTACATGAGTGTTGGGGTGCAAGGACCCAGGTGACCCTCTGCTGCCTTCCCAGGTCATAGGGAGCTGGATAAGAACTGCAGCAGCCTGGACATGAACCGCTGCCCATTTGGGATGCTGGCATCACAGGCGGAGGAGTAGCCTGCCCTATTGCTAACATTTTAAATGCCAGGTTTGGGGGATGTTTTGTTATGAATTCCTATTGTTATCTTAGGCAACTGATGCAGCAGTAGGCACACTGAAGCAGGAGACTATCCTAATAAACACCTAAAAGGGAACAAAACCAGACTTTAAATGTGGCATGGAAACTGTTAGCGAAAGCTGGAAAATAGCTAAAGAAATTGCTGAAGTAGACTTCAAAACTTGTGATCCCCTGGAAAAACAATTTGTAAAGCTGTTGTGGTAATCAGAAAATGGGAAAGTACATAGTGAAATTTTGGGTTATAAACAAGGGGATGTGTACAGAGAATATTAAAACAGCTTTCTCTTATGAGCTGTGTCTGATGATATGCTACATGAAGTGGATGAGGTAGAGAAAATATTGGACACTTTGCAAGCAGAATGTATTGTGATGGAAGAGGCCCAAGTGGGAGGCCCAGAGGAAGCTCCTAGCACTTGGCTTTGGCCTGGTACAATGTTGGCAGTTGTGATCAGCTGAGGAGTGTACAGTGGGTGGAAGAATCTCTCTCTTTCTCCTTTCCTCCCTTTCTCATTCTCTGTTATTCACTCCCTCTTAACTTTCAAAATAAACAATTGTTTTTAAAAAATCCTAAGGACCTTGTTTCCCAGCTGTCCACTGGACACAAACCAGCACTATTAGCTCTAAAGAATGGACATGTTTCAGGAGAATCATAAGTGTGAATTATATCAATTGAGGTGTACTTCAGTTACTTACAGGACACTTATAAAAATAGAGAATATATGATTAAAGTGTTACTAACTTGGGCTAAAAGGATGTGATACTATTGAAACTATCAAATGCTCTTTGGAATCATAATTTTCTTTGAACAGAAAGTAAGCTAAAAAATCTGACTAAAGACTGCATGATTCTTCGTTCTCATGGGAGTTTTGATGAAACCAGGAACAGATAGATACGTTGTAGAGCAGATTTTCTCTTGGTTATTAATGTCACATAAAAGTAAGAAGAGAAGGAACAAGAAAGAGTCTGTAAATATGAATAATACATAAGTAGATGGGATGGGAAGTAAGGGATGGAAGGAATATGGGTAGGAGAGAGAGAGGGAGGAGAGAGATAAGGGAGAGAAGAGGGCAAGGGAGAGGTGGAGAGACAGAGAGGAAATGTGAGAAAACATTCAATAATCCTGCTCCAGAATGGCTTTACTATTATGGGCTTGTTAGGAACAAGGGGATGAAAAGATCGAATACAGATCTTGCCCACACAACATGCTGCCAAACACACACTTCTGCTATTACAGTGCTAACTACTGTCAATGATCTTGGGATTATGCCATATGAATACATATTGTTCCAACTGCTTGATGCTGAAGTTAGACTGTCGAGGTCATACATTAGAATTCCAGAGCTTGTCAGTGGAATGTTTTCCCACCGTGGAAAACTCCAAGAGGGCTGTCATCCTTTGAAGGACCTCCTTCTGACCCAGGATACATATGATGCCCTTCTTGAGCCAAAACGAATTAGTGAGGAAGACATTTGCAGAATTCCAGTGGATAGACTGCATTTTTCATGTACAGTTTTTGCCTACAGTCGTATGTCTTTCTGAGTGTTAAGAATGTAATGCTGAAGTCAAAGTTGGCCAAACTGCATTTGAAAAACAGTAAGCATGAGAAAGACCTTAAGGGTTCCATCATATTCGACTGACAGAAAGAGACAGTTTCAACTGCACTGGGGAGAATAGGTCAAATAGATTTAGACAATTCAATCTCCATGTTCGTTGGGTTAACGATAGTTGTAAAACAGAAGAAACCATACAACCAGGTCAGAAGAATGATTCAATTAAGGAACTCTCTCTCTCTCTCTCTCTTTCACACACACACACACACACACACCCCTTGATGGTTATTTTGCCAACGCATGTGAAAACATACGCATGTGTCTGAGAGTACAGCCTTCCCAGGAAATGGTGACTGGCAATCCATGGCAGTGGCTTTCCAGGTGTGGTACGCTGTGCACAGGGTGAATGCATCAAACAGAAGATTTCACTGCTGAGACAGTGAAAAAGGAAAATGCAGTAAGCATACTCTACAGTGTATGAGAATTATAAAACTGAAGGAATACCATTAAAGAATTAGTGTCCCTTTACTGGGAAACCACTGTTGGGAGAATATTGCCACATCAGGTGTCAAAAACATGAATACTTTGGAAGAAAAGTATTTGGAGCATATAGGTAACTTTGTATGCTAGGAAAAGAATATATTACAGAGAGATGTTAAACATACAGGACCAAGGAAATTATTTATTAGTGTTAAATGAAGGTATATTCTAATTTATAATGTGTATGAGAAGACAGTTATGGGGTTTTTGAAAAGCCGTGTGAAGCTAGAGGTATAACAAGATGAGAAATTGATCCCAGCATATCCTGAACTATTTAACAACTCTGACTAAAATTCATACTTGAATAGGTCTCATGAACTCTTCTAAAAGAGGACAACTTACTGAAAAAAGAGACTTGGCATGAGTGTTTATGGAACCCGTGATTCTAGTGACTCCATTTTCTGTCATCTTCCCCATTTTGCTTAACAAAAAATCACTGTGTGTTTTAAATTCAGAGAAATCATGTTTGCTTAAGAATTTCAGGGATTGACCTCGGTGATGTTGGCTAAAGTTTTGGAACATCAGATAAGTTTAACTCAAAAAAACGTATGACCGCCAGATGTAAATAATCAAGCCGATGCCACCCAGACCATTGCCACTCAGACCTGGAGCTGAAGAAATTCAAGATAGTTATCAGAAAAAATCATGTGAGCCTGCAAATAGTGAAGCAAAAACATGTTCCTCCCTCACTCTTAATTCTTCTTTACAAGTGCTTCTGATGAGTTAACAGCATGCAATTTTCCTGCACCAACTCTTGTCTTTCAAGCATTGGCTTTTGAGCAACCATTAGCTAGAGCTGCTTTCAGTAACCCTTAGGAAGTAGAGCAGTTCCAATGTACTGAGCACAGGTTTCAATGTCTATGCCTGAGATACTGGAGATATATATATATATATATAATATATATATACATTAAAATATATATCTGCTATTGGACCAGATTATATATAGAATATAGAAACATAGAATATAGAAATATAAACACATATAAACATACAAATATCAAATATATACATATATTTATGTGTTGTATAAATATATGTAAGATATATAAATAAATATATATAAATACATATTTTAGGGAAAAAAGACCCCAAACAAATGTTGTTGAATCATTATTTATGGACTATGTGATGCTAAGATAACCAAATCCAATCCATAGCTGAGTGGACGTTCTGGGGAAACGTGTGTGAATCACTCTCACGACACACAGTGGCACCTGGAGGGTCTCCTGGGCTCTCTCAGGGTTCGCTCATTTTGTGGCATTTGGGATATATAGAGCAGGAGGCAGCACCTTTACTACTCTGTCCTCTTCAGTTGCTTCTCAGTCATTATCAAATGCTAACAACAGGTCACCAACCTCTGCAAGCTCCAAGCCCAAGCTTCTATTCCTTGTGTAACTCAGGATGCTGGTCCTTACTTGAGATTTGTATTTTGGGGGGGGACTCTGATGTATGCACAAGTAATTAAAAGTGTTTTCCTTTTATTCTGCTTTGTGTCGATTTAATTCATATCCCAGAACCTATAATTATGAAGGAAACGTTTTCTCTTCCTTACTCATATCTTATACAAGACAATAATAGCTATAAACTATATTTATAACCATAACATGTTCTAAGTATGTTCAAATTATACATCATTATATCGTCCTTCTCCTTCCCATAGTGTCTTAAGCAAAGGAATAAACTATGCTGTTGTTTTCATATTGAGATCTTGATTTGTAATTTTATTCTCAGTAGTACAGTGTCTTTTTTTTTTTTAAGATTTATTATTATTGGAAAGCCGGATATACAGAGAGGAGGAGAGACAGAGAGAAAGATCTTCCATCCAATGTTTCACTCCCCAAGTGAGCTGTAACAGGCCGGTGTGCGCCAATCCGAAGCCGGGAACCAGGAACCTCTTCCAGGTCTCCCACGCAGGTGCAGGGTCCCAGTGCCTTGGGCCGTCCTCGACTGCTTTCCCAGGCCACAAGCAGGGAGCTGGATGGGAAGTGGAGCTGCCGGGATAGAACCAGCGCCCAAATGGGATCCTGGCGTGTTCAAGGCGAGGACTTTAGCCGCTAGGCCATGCCACCAGGCCCTCCAGTGTCTTCTTTTAAAGATTTATTTTTATTGGAAAGTCACATTTACAGAGAGAAGGAGAGACAGAAAATCTTCCATTGGCAGGTGCTGGGATCTGTGCAGTGGGTGTGGATGACATGAAGGTGTGAAGAGAATAGCTCCCATGTTGGCAAGGCCACAAGCAGCTTCCAGCTGTATGGCAAGGCCTGGTGGATAGCTTTCCAAGCACAGTGACGCAGTTTCACCCCCTTTGCATGAACACTCAACCTCCCCACTAAGAATTCTGTCGTCCACTGAGGCATTGTTGTTTGCCCCTGTGAGATGGGTTTTGCAACTGATGTGAGCTTGGGAATTAATATTGCTGATAATGTCTTGGTGAATGGGCCTTTAACAATTTACACACAGGAGCACAACTAAACCCATGCCATTTCTGGACACCTTATTGTGTGCCTAACCATTTCCTCAGAATCTGGCCCAGACATGTAGTGTACCTTCTGGGAAAGGGCTTGAAAATATCCTAAATATTAGTCAAAGTGATAGGAGTATGAGCTGAAACTGCTTTGGTGATTAACACAATTACTGCGATCTTATTGGGATCATAGCCTGTCCTTGCAATTCTTTGATGCATAGAAAATGTATCTGAATCAGTTGCTTTTATGATTTTGGCTAGAGGAACTTATGGATGCTTTTATTAATAGAGATGTGCTTTTAATTATTGATTGATTGCTTATGGGGTTGTAGAGCCTATAGTTGTAAGGGGATTTAATCTTTGTAACTTTTGTCTTGAATCTTTATATTTTTTTTTCCCATGTGAAATTTTTCCCATTCAGTGATGGGTAAATTGTAGAAATAAAAATATAGTAGGAATGTATTACTGATTAGCAGGCAATCACATGTGTCTTGGCCTTGGAGTCCTGGTCATCACTCCATGGCCACTACTGAAAAATGAACAATGGTTTGCTTTGAAGAATATGAACATATTTGCAGAATCATCTTTAGGGGCACCTGCTTAATCATGAAGTAACAAACAGTATGACCAAATGTCTGCATGCCACCTTAGTCATGAAGTAAAAATAGAAATACTTGTGCAGAAGCTTGTGATGTGGCTAGGTAAATAAAAAAGACAGCTTCTTGAGCTGTGTCTGTGTCTCGTGTGTCTTCTTTTCGCCGACTCCACACACCCTTCTCGAGGTCTGAACTTAGCTGGAGCTGGCCTCTGGCAGGCTGGTTCACTTGCCAAGTGGCTGCAAGGCTGGAGCTGAGCTAATGCAAAGCCAGGAACCAGGAGCTTCTTCCAGGTCTCCCACATTGGTGCAGGGTCCCAAGACTTTGGGCCACTGCTGACTGTTTTCCCAGGCCACAATCAGGGACCTGGAAGGGAAGTGGAGCAGCCGGGACAAGAACTGATGCCCATGTGGGATTCTGGTGCATGCAAGATGAGGATTTAGCCACTAGGCTATCATGTGGGTACTGGGGTACATTGTTTTTTTAGAAAAGATTTGTTTATTTGAAAGGCAGAATTACAGAGAAAAAGAGATTGGGGAGAGAGGAGTGAGGAAGGAAAAAGAGAGAACGGGGAGAGAGAGAGAGAGCCTTCCACGGATTCATCACTCAAATGGTCCCAACTTGTGTGGCTGGGTCAGGCTGAGACTGGGAGCTTGGAACTCCATCTTGCATCCTGGTCTCCTACATGGATGGCAGGGCCCCAGCTTGTTCTATCTCCTGATCTCTCAAGCATATGAGCAAGGGAGCTGGGTGAGAAGGGGAGCACCTGGGACTTGGACTGTGTTCAAATGGATGTTGCTGTTAGAGGTGACAGCTTAACATACTATGCTACAACCAGCACCTGCTGGTTTATGTGTTTAAAGGGCAAGACTTTTCTGTTCTGTCAGGAAGGCCTCTCACATACGCAAATTATAATCTGTGTGCTGGCCTGAAAAGTACAAATAGAGAAAAATAGAGTGCTTTTTCTCTTTTATTTTGTATTTATGATTACAACTAATCATACTTCTAATCATATATATGTATATATATATATATATTTTTTTAATTTTAAAATTTCATTTTATCACAGTTTCTTAGGCTCTGGGATTCCCCCAACCCCTCCCCAAGCCCTCCCCCTATATTGAATTCCTCCATATTGTTACAGTAGTACAGTTCATATCCAGTCATGATTCCTTCATTGCGGGCATGGACCATGCAGAGAGTCCAGCATCTTATTGTCCAGATAAATTCAACAGTTTCATTGGAAGATCATCCTTGGTCTGAAATATTTTTAATTTTTATTGGAAAGTGAGATATACAGAGAGGAGGAGAATTCATTTATATATAAAATTTTAAGACTACAAATTGGGGGCCAGGTGCAGTAGCCTAGTAGCTAAAACTCCTTGCCTTGCATGCACCAGGATTCCATATGGGTGCTATTTCTAATCTTGCCGGCCCTGCTTACCATTTAGCGCCCTGCTTGTGGCCTGGGAAAGCAGTTGGGGATGGCCCAAGGTGGGAACCTGTACCCATATGGGAGAACCGGAAGAGGCTCCTGGCTTCAGATCAATTCAGTTCCAGCTGTTGTGGCTACTTGGGGAGTAAGTCAGCAGAAGGAAGATCTTCTTCTCTGTCTCTCCTCCTCTCTGTGTATCTGATGTTGTAATAAAAATAAATAAATCTTTTTAAAAAAAGACTACAAATTGGGATAGACTATGTGGAGTAATAGGCTAATCTTCCACCTGGCATCACCAGCATCACACAAGGTCTCTGGTTCCAGTCCTAGCTACTCTACTTCTTATTCAGCTCTCTGCTTATGACCTGGGAAAGCAGGAGAGGATGACTCAACTCTTTGGATCCCACACCTGCATGGGAGACCTGGAAGAAGTTCCTGGCTCCTGGTTTTGGGTTAGTTCATGTCTGGCTGTTGTGGTCACTTGGGGAGTGAGTCAGAGGATGGAAGACTCTGTTTCTGCCTCTCTCACTGTAATTCTGACTTTCCAAGTAAAATAAATGTTTTATTTAAAGACTTTAAAATACAGGTCCTCAAAGTACAGAATATTCAGAAGAATACATCTTGGAAAGAAAGAAAGAAAAGAATAAGAGCAGATGTAGATGTATTATATTCTGTTGAAAAGGTAAGAAAAAGCTAAAAAGCATGAAGGCAATCAGGAAAATGAGATGTTATACATGGAAAAATGTAAATAAAAATTGTAGCATACTTCTTACTAAAAGCTATACAAGCCAATACATAATAGGCTAACGTTTTTCATGATCTGAGAGAAAAGCTAAATATAGCAAAATCCAGGAATTTTGTACCAAGTTAATACACAACTGAGAAATTAGGGGGAAGTAAATATTTTCATGCAAGCAAAAATATAAAATTCTTTACCAGAAAATTTCACTGTAAGAAAAATCAAAGGAATTTGTTTTTAATAGTAAAGGGGTATATCAAAGGGAAATGTGAATCCATCTACACAAATACTGAAATAGCTGATAAAATGGTGGTGAATATAATTTTTTTTATTTGTGTTATTTTAAAAGGCTAAGAAACATATGAAAAGATGCTCAGGCTCCTTAACCATCAGAGAGATACAAATGAAAACCACACTGAGGTACCACCTAACTCCAGTGAGACTGGTCTACATTCAGAACTCTACTAACAACACCTGCTGGCGTGGATGTGGGGAGAAAGGCACCCTCCTTCACTGTTGGTGGGAGTGTAGGCTAGTACAACCACTGTGGAAGTCAGTATGGAGAGTGCTTGGAGAACTGCAAATAAATCTGCCATGTCCCACTCCTAGGAATATAACCAATAGAATTGAAATCTGCATATGAGAAGGGGTTCTGTAATTCTATATTTGCAGCAGCACAATCCACAATAGCAAAGACATGGAAAAAATCTAGATGTGCATCCAAGGAAGAGTGGTTAAAGAAACTGTGGTACATTTACTCCATGGACTATTAATCAGCTATTAAGAAGAATTAAATTATACTATTTGCAAGTAGGTGGTCCCAACTAGAGACCATTATGCTCAGTGAAATGAATCAATCACAAAAGAACAAATTCTACGTGTTCTCTCTTATATAAGGAAACCAGCATGGAAAGTCTAACTTCAATAATCCGATCCATACTGTTTTTTGTTGTTTGTTTGTTGTTTTGGGTATATCCCATGTGTTTTGATGTTTGTTGTTTCAGTTTTGTTTATTCCAATTAATTTCTTTTCTCTTGTCGAATTCATCACTGGCTCATGCATTACACGGTGGCATCATTTTCCCAAGAGACTTTTGTGTTTCCTTTGTGTCACCCATGTGTTGGTTTCTCAGTGACACATTTTCTCTTGGTTCATTTGTTGTTGTTGTTGTGGTTGTTCTAACTCATACCAGTTGTGACCTTGTTTCATGGCTTCTCACTTATGGTAATACATAGTGGTGGAGTACTGGGCTCTATCAAATACAGATGTGGGGGTATAATGGAACATGCATCTCTGCTTCCATATGAAAGATGGATTCCCAATGAAACTGTTGGCTATCTGTAGACAATGGGATGCTGGACTTTCTGACATCTGTACCAGCAATGTCAGGGAACACTTAAATAAGAGACTGATGGAATTATGATTCCTTTTGAAGGACTACACCATTGTAGTAAAATGGGGAAAATATGTGAGGGGTGGGAGTTTCAGGGGGAATTCCAGCCTATATGAAATTGTACCACATAATTCAAAATTAAAAATAAAAATATATTTAAGGAAAAGACAATAAATAGAAATAAAATAGAACCTCAATGCAAAAGCAGGATGCAAGCTCGTGTCTGTCTTCCTTAGTAGAAGGTGTCCTTGCTCACGCCTTATCAAAGGGAATTCGTTGACCTATCCAGCTGACTGTATATGATTTTCATTCCTTGACTCAGAGTCATTTACTTCTCCAATACAGAAGAACCTCCATGGCCACTGTTGTCCTGGTGGTGATTTTCAGGGAAACTCCAGGTCCAGGCAAAATATAACTGCCACCTTCACATACCTCCCAGAGCAACTAGAGCCCATCTGGGCATCACAAAATCCCTAAAGACCACAGCTGTCAAAGGGAAGCCATGAGCTCCACTGACCAACCAGGAACCTGGACCCAAGGCTGAACACACACTTCCCAGCCCCAATTGCAATCTCTAAGAACCCATTACCTCTAACTCCTCTGGGAGTCCAGAAATTGAGCAAAATCTGTCCAGTCCTTGCTCTGTACTTTTCGATAATACCTACTTTCTTCTACCACCCCAATGTCAGTGATTGGCTTTCTGTGGGTTAACAACAAAGCCTGAAATCAACTTGAGGCTTTTCTCAGCAATAGGCGTAGGAATTGGGCATGGCCTCTGTCAATATCTTTAAGGCCTTTAAAGACTGAATTCTCACTATAATAAGAATATAATTGCTATATATTAAGCTAATATAGTAAAAATATGATTTTTGTAAGAAGACTTATTCCTGGAATGAGATTCTCTTAAGCTGTGCTACCTACCTGATTTTGTCATGATTTGTGGACTTCATAACACATGTTTTAATCCAGGCTACCGAACAGCATGTCAGCTGCACAGAAAGGGGTTGAGGTTGTACAGTGAAGGTGGGGCTCCAGCCCAGCATAGGATAAATCATTCATCTGTGGCTTCAGCTTCTCTGCTCTTGTCATTCCCTTACCCACCTTATAGTCACAATTTAATAATTGAATTGAGAGAGCCTAAACTTGGTCATAAATGACTGTAGATGTTCTTTTAAGCCCCCATCATATCTCATATTAGGGACTTGTTCAAAACATTCAGGAAAAGATTTCTTTCTGTAGTGGCAAGTAAGGATGTGCACCTTGAACTCATTAATGAGACAATTCAAACACTTAGGGAACCCCAGGACTTTCTGTAATTTCAATTTTAGTCTAGATACTAAACTCCCAAGGGAATGATTGTTCTCCAGAAACCATTAAGTCATGATACTGAGTACAATAAGCAGTGTTGTTTTAAAAACCCCCTTTCCTTTTTTTTTTTGTTTTGATGCAGATGATTGTCAGTGTAAGTCTATAAAAGTCTGTGGGATGAACAGAAAACATGAGAACTGCTAATTTCAATTGAAGCAGTTAGGTCTAAATTGAATCGGACTGCTGAATCACCACATTACGTCACTCCTACTTATATCAAATTTATATGTACTGAATACCACAAAAACTTTATGGCCGTATACTTTCACCCTCAGTCTAATACAGAACATACGATAACTGAGTTAAACATTTGACATAGTGAAGAAGTATAATCAATGGTGCATTGCATGCACAAAGGAAAATTTTTTTAAACAAATATTTTTTTTCTCTCAAACCAGAAAAAGTTTTGCCGTTTCTTACTTTTCCTTCTTCATTTCCTCTTTTCTTCATTTCCCCTTTCCTGTTTGCCTTTCTCTATTCATTAAAAAACAGAGCTAGAATTTCAGTCACATAGGTAAAAAGTAGATGATAGATATTGTAAAATTAAGGACACAATTGGAGAAAACATCTGGCTATAAAAAAGGTTGAATTCTACTGTGGATAAAATTGGGCAATTTAATTCTTTTTTCCTCTAAGTTGTAAAACATGTTAACATTATCAGGGCAATAAGTCATCTTTCAAAACTGAACTGTAAAAATCCTCCATAAGTATTCACACAGAACTTAGAACTTCGTTTTCTTCAAAAATGTTAAAATCTCTGCAGGTTTCTGTTGAATTGTTATGGGTGACTGAGTTATATGCTAAATGATAATAATTTAATTATGATAAAATTTTATATAGTTTTATAGTTATATAAAGTTTTATATACATAAAGTTCTATGAAGTTTTGAGTTATGATAGAGCTTGACAAGATTTCCTAATGCATAAATGTTAAAATGATGCCACTAAATATGATGGCTCCAACATTTTTTATTTTTAATTTTACTTTTTGAAGATTTGTTTATTCTTATTGTAAATGCTGATCAAACTGACAGAGAGAAGAGATAGAAAGATTATCCATTTGCTGGTTCACTTTCCACATGGCCACAATGGCCAGAGCTAAGCTGATCTGAAGCAAAGAGCCAGGAGCTTCTTCCAGGTCTCCCAGGTTGGTCCCAAGGCTTTGGGCCGTCCTCCACTGCTTTGCCAGTAGATGGGAAGTGGAGCAACTGGGACATGAACTGGCACTTGTAAGGGATCCTAATGTTAGGACTTGGCTGACTGAGCCATTGCACTGGGCCTTAATTTTTCTTTATTTTTTAAAGATTTATTTATTTGTATTGGAAAGTCAGATTTTGTTTTTGTCTTTGCACCAATGTGAGTTTATTTTTAAATGTTGGTTTTCCAACAAATTTTTGAAGTCTCTTATATTTTCCTGAGTATTTCAACTTCCAACACTGGATGTTGGGCCTTTGTTTTCGAGAATATTAGCAAAATCTTGCACATATTTCATAAGGCATGCATTTAATGATGAAATATTTTGTGCATTATAAAAGCACTCAATGAGCAAATTAAATCTGCTTTGGTGAACATGGATTTTTAAAAATATTTTATGATATTTACATAGTTGATCAGGGTAGGAAGGGTTGAGGATTAGGGGGAAGTGGATGAGAAAATTGTTTCCAAGTTTTCTTTTTCTTCTTGTCTGGGAGAAGGGAGCAGATAAGGGAGAAGCTGCTTCTAGCCTCCCAACCACCTCACTACCCAGGGATGGGGAAGTGCCACCTGATGACATGCCTGATGTAGAGCATTCTCTGAGGATTCTGCTAAAGTGGCTTTGATAGTTCTGAAATGCTGTTGATTTCAATCCAAGGAGGAAATCCTTCCAAAGTCCATTAATACAGGGTAATACTGAACTGCGAACAACTGTGACTCCATCTTGATCTCCTGGAGACCCAATTCCTACCCCTTATACAAGAGCTGACAGAAGGACAAGTCCCGGACATATGGTCCATGATTCATGTTTTTTCTGGTTAAAGACTGTTGGGGGCTGTAACCCCAGATGCTGACAACACTGCTATTGCTTCTGTAAACTGCTTACAGCTCCCACCTGTGCATCTCTATCTTTATCTGATTAACAGTGTCTTGTTTTTTACTACCTCATCTGGTTTGTCTTACTACCCAGAATGTGGTTTCAGAGTTTAACACCCTTCACTGTGGAGGCTGTTGGCAGTAGTCTATCAGCAACTTGCTAAGTGGCTGCCATCCCAGCCATTGTGGGATGGCTGAATAAAGACCCTTGAGTCTCTGAGAGTACATCTCCATCTGATTTTGGGGATAGATTTGATCAACTCACAACTGTTTGACAACAAGTTTAAATGGTAACAGTCATTGCAACCTGCACCTTGCATGTACCCTCCAACCCACTAGGTTGGCCATGTGTGAAATGCTGCAAAGGAATGTTTCAGCAACCCAGTGCAATGGCTCAGTGGCTAAATCTTCACCTTGCAAATGCTGGGATCCCATATAGGTGTTGGCTCGTGTCCACTGCTGCCCCACTTCCCATCCACCTCCCTGATTGTAGTCTTGGAAAGCAGCAGATTTTAGCTCAAGGCCTTGGGACCTTGCACCCATGTGGGAAACCCAAAAGAAGCTCCTGGCTTCTGTCTTCACATCAGTTCAGTTTTGGCTCTTGCAATTTTTGGGGGGAGAGAACCAGCAGATGGAAGATCTTTCTTTCTTGCCTTCTCTGTGTAAATCTGATCTGCCTTTCAAATAAAAACAAATAAAACCTATGTGTGGTAAAGCACATGTAGTGGGTGTGAGCTGGGACAGTGGTGCACTTAATGTCTCCAAATGAAAAGTCCAGTCAGTTTCTGCTTCTTATATAAACACTGGAACTGGGATTTCCCTCAGCTCTGAAGGGCGGGGTGGATTCCCAGTTCCCTCGCATTCATAGTTGTGGTCTGACTTTGCCTGGGAATTCAAACAGCTTCCACAACCTGTCTGACCATGCAGCACTTCCCATACGATGTTTCTGGAGATTTGGATCACTGTGGATGTTGCAGGGTGTGATGCTCATTTTCTCAGACACAGGAGCTGCTTAGTCTGTTCCAAATTCCTACATTGGGGCCCCAGTCAGTCTTCATAGAGTTGTGTCATTATGGATATTGATGGAAAGGCCCTCTCCTGACAATCTGCCTTGCTTCCCTGATGGTACTTAACACTGTTCCTTCAGTTAAATTATGAAACATTTGTATTGCGACTTATCTGTCAAGAATGGAAATGCTTCCCTTTGCATCTTCACAGACACATCCACACGATTCTGCTTACTATTGTGAGCCAATTGGAAATCTCAAGTTGATCTTCTAGGTGCTAAACGATAATTAAAATTATTCCTTTTGCCATAAACTTTTCCCTACAGATATCCAGGCTGTTACAGGAGACTGACACTGTAGCACATTGGTTTATATTCCTATTTCTGATGCTGACATCCTGTATGAGTGCTGGTTTGTGTCCCGTCTGTCCCACTTCTGATCAAATTCCTGGGAAGTCAGCAGGATATGGCTCAAGTGCTTTGGCTCCTGACTCCCCAAGTGCCAGATCTGGGTAGAGTTCTGGGCTGCTGGACTCAATCTGGTCCAGCCTCTACTATTGTGGCCATTTGGTAGAGTAAATCAGCAGATGGAAAATATTTCTTTCTCTCCTCTCCTCCCTTCCTTTCTCCGTACCTGTGACCATACCTTTCAAACAAACAGATGAATAAATACATAATTTTTTTAAAGATTTATTCATTTTATTACAGCCAGATATACACAGAGGAGGAGAGACAGAGAGGAAGATCTTCCGTCAGATGATTGACTCCCCAAGTGAGCCGCAACGGGCCAGTGCGCGCCAATCCGAAGCCGGGAACCTGGAACCTCTTCCAGGTCTCCCACGTGGGTGCAGGGTCCCAATGCATTGGGCCGTCCTCAACTGCTTTCCCAGGCCACAAGCAGGGAGCTGGATGGGAAGTGGAGCTGCCGGGATTAGAACCGGCGCCCATATGGGATCCCGGGGCTTTCAAGGCGAGGACTTTAGCTGCTAGACCACGCCGCCGGGCCCATACATAATTTTTAAAGAAATGTTGTTGACAGACTCAAAGCGGCACTAAACAACAATAAAACTACTATACCAATGCATGAGGAGGGAATCGGGTGCGATCCTGACAACCTCTTAACAGGAGGTCATGTGCGTGGAGCAGGGGGGCACTCCAGAGTGGAGCAGGTGGTAAGGAGGAAGCTTGGATCCCAACCATGAAGACTCCCAGACTTTCACCACAAACTATTAATTTGAGCAATAAGGACTATATCCCAACTGCCAAGGAGGCCACAGGGAATTGGATGCCCTTGGAGGCCGAGTACTCTGAGGTCACCCACCCCCAACCGGAGCTTCCGCAGGGGATGGAAAAAGTCCAAACACTACCGCGCAGAAACCAGCATCATCGGAAAGACAACCAGAAGCCCTGAGAGGTCTGCAGAAACAGAAGAACAATAAATGTCCTTCCGGACCAGGGAGGAAAGCTTTCTCTGGACCGAGCCTGGCTCCACCTCTGGACCCCTCCCCCTCGCAATGACCATCAGGATCGCTTCAAAAACTCCTTACAGCAAACAAACAATCATACAAACTAAAAAAAAAAAAACTAAAATAAATAAACAAACAACAGGAAGTAGAGCTTGGAATCTGACAGGAAAGAGCTGGCATGGATTGGCTCATGCCTCGCTGGGTGGGACACAAAGATTAGTTACTCCTCACCATGGTGTTGAGGATTTTCCTGCACATCCCCCCCACCAAAAAAAAATGTTCTGCATCTTAAATGTCGACAAATATCTTGTTAGAGTTACAAGCCAGTCTAGATTATCCTAAAATCTGCCAAGATCAGCAAAATTATACTTCAACACAACAAATGGCTAAATACTAAAATGAAATAGACATGAGACAGCTGAATGGTACCTTATAGCCATTTTAAGGTATATAGTAGCCGGTCCTGTATATAAACTATAAACTAAAATTGAAATGCCAATGAGCTAATCATAGGTTGTGGTTAGGACTTGCTTTTTTTTTTTTTTTTTTTTTTTTTAACATACTGGTTACTCAAAACCATGTCAATTCCATAATGTTACAAATTGCTGTTGATGTTATATTGGGACTCTTAATTGACTGTCATGATATTCTACCAGCTCTAACTTCAGACCAGAAATGGTCTCCCCAAGAAACTGTTCAACCCATCTGGACAATAAGTAGCTGGACTCTATGCTTGGTATATGTTTGCAAGGAAAGAATCTTGATTGAATTTGAACTGTAATACTGCATCAAGGTGGAGGAATCCACCAGGGGGGAGGGGAGTGGAGGGGAGGCGTTGGGGGATTCCCAGAGCCTATGAAACTGTCACATAATGCAAAATAATTAATAAAAATATATATAATAAAAAAAAGAAAAAAGAAATGTTGTTGAATCTCAAGTGACATGCTTCTCTTACTTCTATCTGTATTGGGAAACTACCATTAGCATCAAATCACTCTGCTAAGCCATCCTACTGCAATAGCAAAAGAAGAAACTTTCATTACGCACCAGGAGGTTGCTTTGAGACACATGGCTATTATCTCAGGTGACAGTCCAGAGCACTGGCCAGGCCCTAGAGTAACCTACAATTCTGTAGATCCTCTAGCTGAAGTGGTCATGGGCAATCACTAGCCCTTGATTACCTACTGGCAGAACATAGCGGGGTATATGTAGTGATCAATAAAATAAGAGTTGACTTAAAAGATAGCAAAAGGTTCATGATTAATCCAAGTGTTTCAATGAATGTTCTTTAGCTTCTAACACTCTTGAGAAGCAGAAAAATGCATTTTTACTCTCTTACAATCCTTTTTGGCCCATGCATACTTCTTGCAATTGTAAAATTTGTTGTTTTCCAGAATTTAACAATGCTGTGTAAGAATTACGGTCATGCAGGGACTCCAGTCACTACCAACCACTAGTGGTGAAACTTGCTCCCACAGTGGGATTTCTAGATCAATTTGTTAGGGATGTTTGCTCCCTTACAAGGCAGTGTTGACAGCCTGATGTAAGAAGAAAAATAGTCCACCTTGCCTGGCCTTTTTTTAAAGATCGAGAGAAGAAAATCTCCAAGAGGGGGATATATGATCTAAGTAAGGAGCTAGCTAACAAGAATGAGTGAATTACCCAGCTCCACCCTCCAGCTTCCACCATATCAGTCTACCCACACTGTAGAGACTTCCTAACTTCTGTGAGACCATTGTCTAGAGCTGCTGCTAGTCAACAATAAATTTGCTGCTGACTGTGACCTTGAAATGACTTTGAGCTAATTATAATGCCACTATAATGAAATTACCACAGCTGACACTTCTTTTCTCATCACACATCTAAAGACATGATGCTTCCAAGATTTGAAAAAAAAGGCTAGGAAATAAGTGCTAACCAAGCACAGCCCCTCCAGACTTCACCTCTTATGAACATTGGATTACGCTCTATCTCAGACACCCCCTTGGCACTAGCTCAGATATAAGGAAGGTCCGAAGTTTCTTGACCACAGCTCACCTTGGAGCAGACACACTCTTTCATTTTCATGCACATAGATTTTGTTTCTCTGCTGAACTCTGCCTTTATCTTCTTTTGGGTTCTCCAATTTCTTGCGTCAAAGAACTTGGACCCCGCTGCTACTTGATAAACACCATGTAGAAGGTAGACATTATTTATTTTGGCCAACACAAAATTCAGTTTCACAAAATTCAAATTCTGCTGGCTACAGACTGCCTTGCTGAACTGTGACTTTGTAAAAAGTGCACATACGTTAGTGATTATAAAGAAGAAAGAAAACATCAAGTAATTTTTGTTAGAATGTTATAATTGCAGAAAACAGCTGAGAATTTGCTTTTCAGTGTAGCTTTTTATATCCCCAAATTCACAAATGTTCAAATAAACCTTGTAAATGAGAATATTTTTTAAAAAGATTTATTTATTTTCATTACAAAGTCAGATATACAGAGAGGAGGAGAGACAGAGAGGAAGATCTTCTATCAATGATTCCAATCTATCAATCTATCCAATGATTCACTTTCCAAGTGACTGCAATGGCTGGTGCTGTGCTGATCCGAAGCCAGGAGCCAGGAACTTCCTCTAGGTCTCCCAGACAGGTGCAGGGCCCCAAGGCTTTGGGCCATCCTCGACTGCTTTCCTAGGCCACAAGCAGGAAGCTGGATGGGAAGCGGGGCTGCTGGGATTAGAACCAGCGCCCATACGGGATTCCTATGAGTTCAAGGCAAGGACTTTATCTGTTAGGCCACTGTGCCGGGCCCATAAGTGAGAATATTTCTATAAAATTTGTAATAGTCCTTAAATTTCATTTGAAACACTTCCACCTGGAAAAATAATGGTTTTTTTTTTTTTTTGGTGGAAATTCACCAACTATTTTTTACCTTAAGTTTCTAAAATTTAATGCACTCCTTCTGTGATAGTTAAGGAGACTTTTAGGGATTAGAGAAAGCTGTAGAGGGAATATGTCATCTTTTCCAGATCTTCTGTTCAACGCTTCCCCTGACTCGCCACCTGAAGTAGCTGCTGTAGCCAAGCCACTGCCCAGCACCAGTGCTGCTGATAATTTCAGCATGGCTGATAACTATCTTGTAATGACATGAAGCCTAGCAAAGCCTCAATGTAACAAAATGATCATGGCTATCAATCCTACTCCCATGTACTTGGATGCCACCATACTTCCAACACTTCCTACACACTCCAGAAAATGGGCAGTCATCCAATTCCTACAACTGCCCAATCCATCCCAAAAAATTCCCCACAAAGCAGCAGTTGCTTTACCTCCAGATCACAGAGGGATGACCTTAAACCTGTGCAGCTCACTCCACACAATGCTCCACAACCTGAGTATAGCTTTGCTTAGCTAGTAAATAGTATTATTCTGCTAACCTTTGTTAGTATCTGGTTCTTGAATTCTTCCATGGATTGCAGATAGCAGACTGAATCTCTAAAATCCCTGACAAGTCTATGACCCTTTGTCATTCACAAACTTTCTAGCTGAAGGTCAGTTACTTTCTCCTGACAACATAGGCAAAGTGTACATTTATGAGCCTGTGGAGATCCACTGTACTGAAGAAATTCTTGATATTATTTTTTGTAAATAGAGGGAAAAGAGAGAAAAAGAAAACATGAGAGTCTGAACAAAAATAGTGCCTTTTAGTATTTTCTCTCCTCCTGGGTTTTCTCAATTTGCTGTAATGGAAACCTGCGAGCGCTTAAGAAAGGGCTTTTGTTAGCCAAAGAGACTTTCCGTCAGCTTTCCTGTCTGCCAAAATTCTTAAGACCTCCTGACACAAGGGGTGCTAGCCCAATAATAACAAACTCCACTGCTAAAATTTCAGCTAAATATAGAAAAGTAGTTTAAATCATATATTTGTTTCGCCACTTATGTTTTAACATGACTTCTGCTTTTCTTTCTTTCTCAAGAATTATTAAAATTTATCACTTGGAAACTATGCTAAGCACCAGTCTGCAGATTAAATACTAACTAGCTGACTAAACTGCACAGGAACTCCGCTCTAGGTGGGGCTGCTGAATCGTCTCCAGTTTTAAAACATTCAGCTAGTGGATAGGAAAAGTGACTCATGTGGAAAGTTATGGAAACTCAGATGATTTAAAGGACACTTGGGAAGAGACACGACCCCCTCACTGCTGGGGTCTCCGCAGTGACAGAACCCCCTCGCTGCTGGGGTCTCTGCAGCGACAGTACCCTCGAGGCTGGGGTCTCCGCCACGAGAGGACGCCCTCGCTGCTGGGGTCTCCGCCGCTAGAGGACCCCCTCGCTGCTGGGGTCCCCGCAGCGAGAGGACCCCTTGGCTGCTGGGCTCTCGGCACCCTGAAATCTTGGCACCTTTTCCTTTCTTGCTACATGTTCATAAGGGTGTGCAGGAGTGTACAGATTTTCCTATTATAGTAAAAATTAAATCCTTTTCACTAATGCCAGTGTACAAAGTGTACTTGGGGTTCTGTAGGCAATATCACTGTTTCCAGCACTGGTCCATCAGTCCAAAGAGAAAGTCTCAATAAATAACATTCCCAGCCAGCCTCTTGTAACCCTGTATAGGCTTTCTGTCTCTGAACGTGACGGCTCCGAGCAGCTCAGAGCTGTGGCATCACACTGAATCATTTCTGGACAGAATCTTTTCTGGACACTTCCTTAGTAGAGTGTTTGCAAGACTTTCAAAGGTCATGACATATCTCGGAATGTATTGCTTTGGAGGGCTGAAGCTGATCCCACTGGATGGGTATGCCACATCTCATTTTATCTAGCATTGTTTGTTTGCTTGCTTACACAGATAGCTGGGCCTGCTCCTCTCCACAACTGGGTTGTAGGTTTTTAAAAATGCTATTTGCTTAAGTAGGGCAGCTCTGTTAATCCCTTACCTAAATGAAGAATGGAGAGATGCATGGAGCCTCGAACGTGCCCAGGGCTTCAGTTGTTCTCGGCTTTAGCAGTGGCCAGGGCACAAACACTGGAATGATCATCCTGCTATAAATTTGCTTTGAAAGGCACGCTTACCTGCACAGGTGTATCTGGTTTAAAAGTGTCCTGAGGCATTCTGGTGCTTGCTTTGCCTTGTCTGAATGAAGCAGACTCTCTCTGTGCCCGAGCTAAACCACAGCAAAAGGATCACTTTTGGGTTCAACTGGCCTAGGGCGGAGCTCATGCTAGACATCTAAAACAGACTGCCAGCCGATCAGGGGCCTTCAGAAAGTTCATGAAACCTTTACAGCTTACCAAAAGGCATGCATGGGATGTAAACACAAGCTTCTGCCCCAACCCCCAATAAACTTGCTCTTCATCTCATTCCCCATGAACTTTCTGAAATACTCTCACATAATAATATTCATGCAGACATGACTGCTTAGAAACTACGATAAGGCACCTTGGTACACACTTTTCAATAATCCTTTCAGGTTAGGCACAAATAAACAATGGCTGCAATGGGAAAACGTATATTCATGCTATCAGTACACACACTGTGAATACATTTCCATTTCAAATTGGTTTCCATTAGGATTGTGGAAAATTAGACGCGTAGTTTACCAAGGGAGTTGAATGATATCAGTTAGTCTAAGACACTTTTCTCATAGGTGCTCGTAGCTAAGTCGTTAGGGATCTGCAAGGAGCAGGATGGCTGATGTGTTGTTTGCAGTGATTTCCATGTTCATCCTCTGACCAGGCTGCCGGACACCTGAATGCACAGTCTCCCAGATGTCTCCGACCTCTCTAGGGGCCACCCCGCCAGACCACCCCGCCAGACCACCACCTGTTCACTCTCCCTCCTCCCATCATGGCTTGCTGGCCGCCCCGCTGTCTGAGAATGCTGCCACTAAAGTCTAGCCCTGAATCCGATCCAGTAACGACTCACTCAGGCCCAGGAGAGTCCGGGCAGGGAGAATTTCCTAAAATGTAAAACCCGCATCATAAAGGCACTGAGGTCAGCAACCATGGCTGAGGGTCCCTGGAGCATTGCCGAGGAGGAGGAGAGGGGCTCGAGGACCAGTCTGACCTCACACACACCTCTCACAATGATGAGTCTGTCCCCACCTTTTCCTCCTCGATTTGTGGAGGCATAGTTGATGAATATATTTATTCAAAGCATACGTGCGCTAGCTTCATATTCTACATAAAAGAGTACTTTAAAAAGTTAATGGAAAGCAGAACTCAAAGCTGAGTTTTGAAATGCAAAAATTCTGAAATTCTATACTTCAAATAGCTCGTGGACTATGCAGGAAAAGCTACGGGTGTCACCAAATGTTGGCGTGAAAATAAACACATTTTCATGTCACGTTCTTCACCCTTTTGGAATGCACTGTAAAATGATCGCTGTGCACCAGGCCGATTCACATCCATCACTCCAGTTACTTCTCTGTGCATCGTAAGAACATTTAAATTCTACTCTCAGCAGATTTCAAGTGCATGTCATTGCACCTGAACGTGCTGGCACTGCCCAGTAGATCCCCAGAACTTGTCCTTCTTATAACCTAACTTTCCACAGTGTGACCAACATCTGCCCATGTCGTCCAGACCCTTCCTCCGGTCCCTGCCCTCAAGGTACTTTCAATTCCACCTGTCAGCGGGCCAGCCACACAGGACCTGGGTCTGGCCTCCTTCACTTCGCATCACGTGCTTTGGTGTGTGACAAAGTAGCCAAAGTAGCCATGAAATTCAAGGACGGCGTTACCTCATATTTTCTTCTCAGGCGCCTGGAGAAGCTTTCAAAGGCTGTGATGATGGCAGAACCATTTGCACCCTCTGGCGCCCCTTCTGGGGATGGAGCAGAGAAGCCTTCTGAACAGAAAGAAACATTGCAGAAAACAAATTGCTCAAAGTAGGTGTATCCAGCCCATCCTCTACCCAGAGAACTCAGCCAAGGTTCAAAGGTGCCCCCCAGGCCGCCCCGCTGTGACTGCAGCAGGGCTGGCCTTGGTTGTGGCATCGTGGATAGAGTTCCCACAGGCCCTTCAGCCTGCTTTCCCTAAACATCTAGAGCTTAGCAGTCACAGCGATTGCTCTAATATCCTGAATGCCAGCTAGGATATATTCAAGGAAGACCCAGAAGATGGTCAGGGCTGTGTCTACAGGGACAAGCGGGCCACCTGGCCTCAGGTTGTTGGCCTCACGGGGCTTCAGTGGGCCTGCAGTGATCAGAACGGATGGGCACACATGGACTCATTCATTTCTCATTAAAAAAAAAAAATTATAGTGACACAGCAAACTAACGCAGTACCGGCGTGCCGTCTGATGTTGCTCTTGTCCCAGCTGCTCCACTTCTCTTCCAGCATTATACTTGTGGCCTGGGAAAGCAGAGCAGGATGGCACAAAGCCCTGGGACCCTGTACCCATGTGGGAGACCTGGAAGAAACTTCTGGCTTCAGTTTCAGCTCAGCTCTGGCCCTTGCAGCCATTTGAAGAATGAACCAACAAATGAAACTTCTTTTTTTCTCTCTCGCCTTCGCTCTGAAAATTCACCGTTCAAATAAAAATAAGTTGTCTAAAAATGTATGTGGGCCTGGTGCAGTAGCCTAGTGGCTAAAGTCTTTGCCTTGCACATGCCAGGATCCCATATGTACACCAGTTTGTGTCCCAGCAACCCCATTTCCCATCCAGCTCCCTGTTTGTGACCTGGGAAAGCAGTGAGGATGGCCCCAAGCGTTGGGACCCTGCACCTGTCTGGGAGACCTAGAGGAGGCTTCAGGCTCCTGGCTCTGGATTGTCTCAGCTCCGGCCATTGCGACCACTTTGGGAGTGAATCAACGGACAGAAGATCTTCCTCTCTGTCTCTCCTCCTCTCTGTATATCTGACTTTGCAATAAAAACAAATAGAAATCTTTTTAAAAATTGTGTGATGCTGGTACTGTCTGATGCATATGTGCCCCCAGCAACCCCAGGACTCAACCCAGGCCAGAAGCACCGCCTTCCCGTGTCTGGAAACTGCAGCCTCATCTTTAGGAGCCCTTGGCTTCCAAATACATGGGGACATTTATCCCAAGCCCAGCCAACACACACGGATGCGCCAGATCATTCTCCCCAGTTGCTGTGAGATGATTTTGAAAAAGCTCCAAAAAAAAAAATTGAAATCTGAAGATATCATTATTTGGGTACAAAACAATTTTGAAAGCTACACAGAGCTTTTCTGTAATACACATTTTTTTGTCAGCTTTCTCAAAACTGCCTCATACAGTCGTTTTGAAAGCAAAAAAAAAAAAAAAATGTGGTTGCTAACCATGAGGGAGGGCAGAGACCCGAACAACGGGGTCGGGAGAGGCACAGCCCGCGGCCACTGCTTAACACTGGCCGGCAAAATCCTTCGGTCTGGTCCTGCCAAGGCAACTGTAGGTGGGATTTCAAAGCCAATCTATTACAGGTTAATTTTTAAGTTGGCAATTCTATGTGGCCCACGAGGGATGTTATAAATAGCCAAATGGCCCTTAGCAGGAAGAAACCAAAAATTTTCCCACCCTCGTTAGAACACTCAGTTCCCGAGAAATTACAGCTATCAAAATGCTAGCAGGGGATGGTGCTTGCTCTTATCTGTAATTTATGCAACAGTTTATCTTTGGAAGGGAAAAACTGCTTAGTCTTCAGGCCTCCGCAGCTACTCTGATCTTTTAACTGGAACTCCCTTGCAACCCAACTGGGCCGGTTCCGCCTGCACATTTTATCTCGTTCTCTCCAGGACCTCCCACTGGATGTGGGGTGTTAGCTGCCACGCGGGAGGATCCTGGCACGTCGCCTTCTAATCTGGACTGTTTTGACCTTACTGAACTCTCAGATGATACATCTAAAGAGAAACACAGCACATCAGGGACTATCCCCCGCACACACACATTCCTTTGGTCTGAAATGCATCGTGTCCTATTTTTGAAAATCCCAGTTAGTATCTATCCTTGACAGCAGGAAGGAAAACCTGTCCCCTGTTCATTGCTGAGTATGGATCGTCTGCCCCATGCACCAAGCTGAAGTCCACTGCTGCTTGGAGGAGGACCCTTGGGGACAGGGCTTCCTTTGAGGAGGGAAGACACGTGTAGGGATGTACTACCTTGCCAGGTAGGGACTCACCAGGCAGTGTTCCCACCAAAGCAGGAACAGGAATTCTCAAAGCCACACGGTTGCAGGGCAGGTGCTCTGGAGTGCGCCACGTGCTGGCCAACACTGGCACTGCAGCATGGCCCTGGGGGCTCCCGGCTGCAGGTGGACACCTGGGCTCCTTGTCCCTGGCCTCTGCAGTCAGGCTCTCCTGGTCTAGCTGCTGTAGCCATCTGGGATGTGAATTAACCCATCAATAAGTCTCTCTCTGCATTTGCCTTTCCAATAAATTTTTAAATGTTTTTAAAGACTACATAGGTAACATTGAACACACTGGCTAAACTAAAGCCATCTCCAAGTTGGCCAGCACGGTGTGCTGGCAGAGTCAGGGGTACCCTCGCTTTCCTAAGAAAACACCTGTCTTCATTCCTCTGGAAATTTAAACTTTTGAAACGCGAGGAGCTCCTGAACATACTTTGGGTCCAAGTTTTGGTGAACACAAATTGGTGTCCATGGTTCACTGCTAAACTCATACTTCTGATTTAAAACAAAACCCACAACTAATATTACAATATACAGGTACTATTTTCCAAGTTGTTCTCTTTTCATCTCAGATTAAGGCAAACATGTGGTATTTAACCTTTTGGGATTGGTTCATTTCTCTTAGCATGATGGATTCCAGTCGGGCCCATTTGTCCACAAAGAATTGCATTTCGTTTTTTTAAATAGCTGAGTAGTATTCCATGGAGTAGATGAACCATAGCTTTCTTAGCCAGTCTTCCACTGATGGGCATTTTGGCTGCTTTCAGGTTTTTGCGATCGTAGATTGTGCTGTTCAACCAATCTGGACAATAAGTAGCTGGACTCTATGCTTGGTATATGTTTGCAAGGAAAGAATCTTGATTGAATTTGAACTGTAATACTGCATCAAGGTGGAGGAATCCACCGGGGGGAGGGGAGGGGGAGGGAGGGGGGGATTCCCAGAGCCTATGAAACTGTCACATAATGCAAAATAATTAACAATAAAAAAAAAAAAAAAAAAAAAAACCACCACTTGAAGAGCCTTGCTCTGGGGTGCCGCCTTGTGGCGCAGAGTGGTAGGACGAACGAACGTCCCTGAGGGCTGGGCTGTAAGCCACATCTTCCCAGCAGGATTTGCAGCGTGTTCCCCAGCATCGTTCATTCCTTCCTTCGCTCTACTCTTGTCTGTGAAGTACTGACCCCATGAGCAACTAGAGATGGTATCTGTCACTGACCAGCCCAGCCTGAAATATCTTTGGAACGAGCACATCTAAACCTTTACAAGTCGACCGACGGCATTTCTGTGTGATTCTGTCTAGATGCTGGCCTGCGTTTTGAATCAGCCCAAAGGTCTTCATCCATTGCTAGGGTTCCCTGCTTTTCTTATTCCTTACTCAGCATACAGTCAGTGAAGGCCTCTACCTACAGGCTCTGGACCAGGCACTCAGAGCCCTGCTGAACGAGGAGCTAGCCGCCTGCCTCCTGCACAGTTCTAGAGGCCTCTCCAACCACACAGATGCAGGAGCCCAGCACAGTGGCTTAGCAAGCTAGCCCTATGCTTGTAGTGCCAGCATTCCATATGGGCACTGGTTCAAGCCCCAGGTGCTCCACTTCTGGTCCAATGTCCTGCCTGAGGCCTAGGGAAGCAGAGGAGGATGGCCCAAGTTCTTGGGACCCTAACCCACTGGGGAGACCCAAAAGAAGCTCCTGGCTCTTGGCTGCAGATCGCTTCAACTCTGGAAATTGCAGCCATTTAGGAAATGAACAGCAGATGGAAGATTTTTCTCTGCTCCTCCTTCTCTCTCTGTAAACCTGTCTCTCACGTAAAAAAGTAAATAAATCTATGACTATTTTAAATTATAAAATTACCCTATTTTCTTGCAGTCCTCAGAGTACAGCATGCAAACTTTAAACACTTAAGCACACGGTGAATTTTGACTGAGGGCAATGTTAGGAATCTGTAAAACACTTGAAATGCCTCAAAGGCTGCGGTTTTGTTTTTCTGAAGAAAATTCCCTAAGTTTATCCTTTGGGGAAAAGTGTAGCTTCCTTATTCCCCGAGACAGAGCCAAGGCAGGAGCTGGCTCAAGGACATGAAAGTGCAGTGTTCCATCGCACCTGCACAGCCATCCCCAAAATACACCCAGGGGAGACACAGTCATTGCTAATACTTTTCTGAAAGAGACCATGAGCTTACCTACTTTTCTCACATAAAATGTATAGCCCAAGAAATGAGATCTTTGAGAAAGGGGCTCTAATTTGTCTCAGAAGTGAAAGAGAAAAAAAAACAAATATTTTTTCCAAAGACAAACCAAGAGGCCTCATCAACCCTGGGACCAGTCCTACCACCAAACTCTACAGGGAGGCCTACGCTGAAAGGCTCAGAGGCTAAATCCTCACTTTGCATACACCATGATCCCACAGGGGCGCTGGTTCTAATCCTGGTAGCTCCACTTCCCATCCAGCTCCCTGCTTAGTGGCCTGGGAAAGCAGTCGAGGACAGTCCAAAGCCTTGGTACCCTGCACCCACGTGGGAGACTCAGAAAAGCCCCTGGCTCCTGGCTTCAGATTGGCTCAGCTCCACCCATTGCAGCTATTTTGGGAATGACCAGAGGGTGAAAGATTGTTCTCTCTGTCTCTCATCCTCCCTGTAAATCTCCCTTTCCAATAAAAAATAAATCTTTAAAAATAAAAATATAGCCACCATGAAAACACAGGCTGGTACCAAATTCCCTAACAGAACAGATGCACCAAACAAAAGTGGGAGAGAGCCCAGGCTTCGCACACAGAAAGCTCCCAGAGTGCAAGGGTGAAGGACAGGAGAAGCAGAAAAGAACATTTAAATCAGCCACCGAAACAGCAGGGATTTGTTTTTGTCTACCAGCATTAACCTTGAATGTAATGGGTTCAATTTCCCAGTTGAAACATACAGGTAGACCAAATCATTTTAAAAATCAAATAAAATTAAAAATAAAAAAAGACTCAATGCCCTGCACAGATCCCTAGGCATTGATACAAGGTTTAAAGCAAACTGACCTTCTAGCCACTCAGAGAGCTTTTCATCTGGCAGGTGGAAGACACCATTTTCCTTCAGCACACATAAGGGGACGAATGTTTTCTAGGCTGGGACAGGCCACAGAGTCTCAGCACATTTTGAGAAACTGAAATCATACCATGTATCTTCTCAGGTGACAGAGGAATAACACTAGAAATCAACATCAAGAAACATGGAAAACTGAGAAATGGGATAGCATGCACCTGCGCGACCAATGAGCCATCCAATAAATTGAGAAGTAAACAAAAATTCTTTGGAAGCAGGAAGTTTATCACAGTAAATGCACAAAATAACTGGAAAGAGGTTAAACTAATGATGCAGGGGTGAGAAAAGCAAAAACAAGCTGTAGGAGAAAAGCAACTGGAGATGAGAAAGGCACCGCAACCACGGATACCACACATCCACAAGGATCCTAAGAAACGGTTGTGAACAACATGCTCATCAATTGGAAAACCTGGAGGGAATGGAAGAATTCCTGGATAAACAAAACCTATGCAAAATAAATCAATATGTAGAGTATCCAGAAAGACCCATCACAAGTGACAGTGAGAAATTTCAGAGTTCCAGGGCCTGAAGGTTTCATAACAGAATTCTACAAACTAGTTAAAACAGCACTATCTCTAACACTCCTCCAACTATTCCAAAATGCTGAGGAGTTCAGAACTCTCAAACTCCTTTCATGAGGGCCAAGTTACTCTGATGCCAAACTCAAACAAAGCTACAACACCGACAGGAGACTGCACACCAGGATCCTTGATGAGCCTGCTCAAGCCGACAGTGACACCAGACACCCAACACTGCATTAAGATCATACGTCGTAACCGAGTGGAATTTATCCCAGTGTGGCTCAATATTTACACATCAGTTAATAATCACATCAATCAAATCAACAAAAGCTGTGAGACCTCAACAGAGCAGAAAAGCTCTTGCAATTCAGTGTCTCTTTGTGATAAAAACTCACCAAAAAATTAGGTAAAGAAACAACCTTCAAAACTATAACAAAGATGGTATATGACACACACACAGCCAAAATTACATTGAATGGGACAAAACTCAAAAACATTTCCCTTCAAATTTAGAAAAACAGGATGTCCATTTTCCACACTCTAATAATGCTGCAAGAGTTAAAGCAACTAGGGAAGAAAAACAGAAAAAGAACATTGAAATTGGAAAGGAAGAAATAGTGTTTATAGATGACATGACTTGCATACAGAAGAGCCTAAACACTCCATGACAAGTTAGTTGATCAACCCATTCAGTTGATTCATAAGTTAGAAAATCAACATGCAAAAACAATAGTGTTTTAATATACCAACAGTGATTTTAGGAAAAATCATGAAACAATCCCATTCACAATAACTAAAAACTTTAAATACCTAGGAGTACATGTTTTTAAAGATTTATTTATTGGGCCCGGCGGCATGGCCTAGCGGCTAAAGTCCTCACCCTGACCACGTCAGGATCCCATATGGCCGCTGGTTCTAATCCCAGCAGCTCCGCTTCCCATCCAGCTCCCTGCTTGTGGCCTGGGAAAGCAGTCGAGGATGGCCCAAAGTTTTGGGACCCTGCACCCACATGGGAGACCTGGAGGAGGTTCTAGGCTCCTGGCTTCGGATTGGCGCAGCACTGGCCGTTGCGGTCACTTGGGGAGTGAACCATCGGATGGAGGATCTTCCTGTCTCTCCTCCTCTATGTGTATCTGACTTTCCAATAAAAAATAAATAAATCTTAAAAATATTTATTTATTTACCTGAAAGGTAGAGTTACAAAGAGAGACAGAGAGACAGACAGACAGAGAGATTAATCTTCCATCCACAGGCTCACTTCTCACATGGCTACAGAGGCCAAGGCTAGGCCAAGCTGAAGCCAAGTACTTCTTCTACATCACATGGGTGCAGGGTCCCAAGGACTTGGGCCATCTTCTGTTGCCTTCCCAGGCTATTCCCAGGGAGCTGGGTCAGAAGTAAAGCAGCTGCAACTTGAACTGGTGCCCACATAGAATCCTGGAGTCACAGGCAGTGACTTAATCAGCTATGCCACAATGCCAGTCCCAGGAGTAACTTCACCCCAAAATGTGAAAGATCTCTACAATGGAAATTATAAAACAATGATGGAAGAAATAACCAAGACACACACACACACAAATGTGTATTGGAAGAATCAATGTCATTAGATTATCCATACAACTCAAAGAAATCTAGACTCAGCAAGTCCCTATCAATATACCAAGGACATTCTATACAGAATTAGAAAAACACAATTCTAGAATTCATATGAAATTGAAATATCCCAAAATAACCAAACAAATACAAAGCATCCCCCTCTTTTTCCTCCTCCACAAATCAAGCAGGTGTATCATAATACCCTATTTCAAACAGCACTACAAAGCTACAGTAATTAAATCAGTATGGTACTGACATACAAACACATAAGTCAACCAAAAAGGGAACTCAGAAATAAACTCACATATATGTAGTCCACTGACTGCTGACAAAGTGCCAAGAACATACATTACATTACAGAAATGGTGGTCTTTCCAATAAATGGTGCTAACACAAGGAACGCAGAATGAGAGTCCTGCCTCTCTTCATGTACTCAAACCAAAGTCCTAAATCTAAGCCCTGAACTATGAAAGCATTAGGAAAAAAAAATGTAGGTGAAAAACACAAATATTTGGCTAGACAATGATTCCTTGGATAAGACCCCTTTAAAGCATGGGCAACAAGAGCAAAACTAGGGTCTGCACGGTATCCTAGCGGCTAAAGTCCTTGCCTTGCACGTGGTGGGATTCCATGTGGGCTCTCTGGTTCATGTCCCAGCAACCCCACTTCCCATGCAGCTCCCTGTTCATGGCCTGGGAAAGCAGTTAAGGTCGGCCCAAAGCCTTGAGACCCTGCACCCGCGTGGGCGACCTGGAAGACACTTCAGACTAGCTCAGCCAGGGCAGGGTGTGGAATGTACCCAGTTGGGCTAGACTGCAACACCCACCAACAAGAGCTGAGACTGCAGGTAGGCCACACTAGGTTGGGTTGAAGCACCTGCCAGCATGCACAAGATCCAGGGCTAAGAAAGGTTCTGGTAGGAGAACTTTGGGGACTCCTTTGTTGGGCTGTAGCTACCACTGGGGAGTGACAAGAGCCAGAGCTGGGGGTTGGATTGGGCTGAGCAAGCCTGCAGCATGCTTTGGCATGCATGTGGGCTGGGTTTGGCGGCAGAGCAGACTGGGCTATGCTCCAGCATCCACTGGCACTTGCAAGAACCTGAATGGCTGTGGGATGGGCCATGCTAGGCTACAATACCCACCATTCAGTGCCGGGACCAGCAGCCAGCTCTATCAAGTGGGGCCGCAGCAGCCCCCACACATGTGAGATTAAGATCTGGGGATACAAAATAGGTCTGATGGGAATTGAAGAACTCCTCTGCTACGGTGCAACTCCTAGTAGTTAGTGTGAAAGCCAGAGCTAGGGGCAGGCCAGACTGGGCCAGTCCACGACATATACTGGCACAAACGAGAGTCAAGATGGGGCTCAGGCACAGCCGGGTTGAAGCATAACACCCCCCAGTTCATATGCGGGTTGGGAGTGGGCCAGGCCAGGCCGGACTAGGCTGCCACACCACTGACAAGTGCTGGGACTGGGCGCAAGCCATAACAGGCTCGATTGTAGTAACCACTGGCAAGTGCAAGATCTGTGTCTGGGAGTGGATCTGGCAGGGAAACTGTGGGTACTCCTCTGCTAGGCTGCAGCTCTCACTGGTGAGGACAATGGCAGGGCTGTTGGAAGACCAATCTGGGCAAGGTGGTAGCACCCACTGGCATGTGTGTGGGCTAGGTCTGGGGTGAATTGGGCTGAGCTAACATGTAGCACCCATGAGTGTGCTCAAGAGCCAGATGGGATGCAGGACAGACCAGGCTAGGCTGCAGCACAAGCCAGCAACACACAAAATCCGGGATTGGATACAGGCCTGGTGAGGTTTTTGGAGGTTGCCCCAACTAGGCCATGGCACCTGCTGGTGTACAGGAGACTGGGCCTGTGGCAGGCTTAGCTGGGCTGGGTTAGGCTGTAGCATGTGTCAGTTTGCATGAGAGATGGGGCTGTGTAGCACTGACCAGGTAGATGCATTCACTAGCATGTGTGTTGGCTTGTGCATGAGACAGGCCACGTCTGACCCTGGATCATCAAAGGACCGTCTGCAATTCCTGGGTGCTGATGGAGTTTGACAGCAAGGAATGCTACTTCCCCCCTCCTCCCCTGCTGACACAGGAAGAAAAAAAAAACATTAAAAGATATGTCCCACTCACCCTCCTCCATACCTGAACCCTCCCACCCTAATCAGAGGCCCACTTGGGCATCCCTTTCAACTATATAAACAATAGTAAAAAGGAAAGTTAAAATTTAAAAAAAAAAGAAAACTCACCAGAGTCTTTTTTATTGGCAAGGTTACTAAGAGACTGTGGACAAATGAAACTCATAAAACTAGATATTAGTGTGCAAAAACTTAAATGAGCCTCTTTCACTGAAAAAAAAATCAATGCAAACTGAATTAAAAAATAGTTGGAAGCTACTGAACCATTACACTCTTAAAAATAATGGGGGCTTGGCACAGCAGCCTAGTTGGCATGGCAGCCTAGTGGCTAACTCCTCTCCTTGTAAGCATCAGGATCCTATATGGGCACCAGTTCATGTCCCAGCTGTTGCACTTCCCATCCAGCTCCCTGCTTGTGGCCTGGGAAAGCAGTCGAGGATGGCCCAAAGCTTTGGAAACTTGCACCCGCGTGGGGGACCTGGAAGAAGCTCCTGGCTCCTGGCTCCTGGCTCCTGGCTCCTGACTGCAGATCAGCTCAGCTCCAGCCATTACAGCCACTTGGGGAGTATACCGCCAGATGGAAGATTCTTCTGTCTTTCCTTCTCTCTGTAAATCTGACTTTCTAATAAAAATAAATAAGTCTGTTTTCAAAAGAAGAGAAAAGTAAGATAAATATTTCCTGTTACTGTGCATGGGAAGGCAGAAGAGTGGCTCCAATGCTTGGGGCCCTGCTCCCATGTGCAAGTGCTGGGTGAGGTTCCTGGCTTCAGCCTGGCCTGGTCCTGGCCGGTGTGGTCATTTGACGAGTGACCCAGAAAATAGAAAGATGCTTTTTCTCTGACTCTCCCCATCTCCCTGTAACTCTTTCAACACAGCAAATAACTAAGTAAGTTAATCTTTTTAAAAAGGAAACAAATCTAAAAAAGACATTTTTCAAAGAAAGACAATCAAATGCCAATGGGTATACTGACAATACTCTCAACACTGTTAATAACCAGGGAAATGCAGACACCACGGCATGTCACTGCATCCAGTTAGCATGGCCAGCATCGAACAGAGAAAAGGCAGCGAGGACAGGTGAGAAGGCGGAGAAAAGGAAACCTCGGGTTTATGGTTGGGAGTGTGAGTCAGCACAGCCATCGGCGGAAACCAGGCCAGATACTCCCCAGATTAGAACTCGAACTATCTGCAGTGAATGAGACATCACACAGTATTTCACACATGTGTGTAATTTTTGTTATTATATATATACACATATAATTTTATTTATTAGTTAAAAGTTTAAAAAACTTTTAAAGACATTTAAGATAACAGATGGAAGATGGCTCCCTCTAACCAAGCCTTTCAAATAGACAAATCTTAAACACACACACAAAGGAATGCCTAGGTGTTATACTCGTTCATTACATTAATATGTTAACATCGTAGCTAGATGTTATCATATAAAGGTGGCTGTATGATGTCACCTGGAAACTTGCCTACTACTGTAACTATGAGAAAATAAGAAAAACTGCCTAGGATATTTCTTACAAACTGTAAGTGACCTGCAGATGTGGGGATGAGAACCCCCTCTGGCAGCAGGTCACCAGGAGTGGCTGGGCAGGAGAGGGCTGGATGGGAGCCAGGTCCCAGGCTGTCCCTTCCGTGGCCCCTGTGGGGCTGGCGACGGGCCAGAGCCCCAGTTTCTCCCTTTGACTTCATGGACCCTTTGGAGCTGGCAAGGTAACTCGCCCTGCTCACCTTGAGGCCTGGCAGCAGTGCCCCTGCAAAGCGTTTGTGTCTGCTGTGATCTGAGTACCAGTCTGGATGAATTTCACTTCATTCTGGGAGAAACAGTGTATTCTCTCACCTCTGTCTTCCAGGTTCTGCAGCTTATGTTTGACACTCGCATTGTCCACTAGCGACTCTCGGTTCCCAACCTTAAAGACAAATAAAACACAGCTGACTGAGAAATATATGAACATACTTTTGTAACTGATATGTAAATGTTATATAATTACACACATATACATATATATGTAGTTATGCATGTGTGTATGTATACATATGTGTGTAACAAACGTAGTAGTCCCTTAAACATAACAAGCTCATGTTATGTGAATACATTAATTCTGGAGAAAGAACAGATGAATAGCCAACCACAAAGTAGCATCTTAGAAGTGTGATTGTGGGGTCTTGGGTGAGGCTGCCACCGGAGACGCCCACATGCTATATTACAGTGCCTGGTTGGGGTTCTTGCCACTCCACTTCTGATCCAGTTTCCAGGAATATGCATTTTGGGAGGCAGCAGATGATGGGTTAAGTACTTCAGTTCCTGCTACCCAACTGGGAAGCCAGGATGGAGGTCTAGGCTCCTGGCTTTGCCCTGGCCATTGTGAAATATGGGAGAGTGAATCACTCTCACTGTGAGCTCACTCACTCTCCACTTTTCAAACACATGACATTTTTGTAAAGGTACCTTGGAGGCGTTTTCTTCAGCCTCTGAGCACTCCCTGGAAGAGAACCCACTCAGCAGCCGGGGACTTGCATATTCTGCATGTGAGGAAGAGGAGGTTCCAGTGAACAAACACACCAGCAATGAGGCAGTCACATCACACTACTGCTCTCCATAGTAAACCCAGTTCCTTAAAACTGGACATAGTGCTAAATATAATCCCAATGTTGCATTTTCAAGATGTTTGTTTCTTAGATTCGTAGTTCTGTAGACAAAACAGCCAATCACCTTGATGCACTAACTCAACAACGTTGGTAGCTATCCATCTGGGTAAGGTCATCCCATGAGTCTTCTCTTTTCTCCCCAAGGACCCCCTCCGTATTTCCTCTGACTCGTGTGTGTGAGACATGATTTGACACATGTGTGCTGTGTGAGAGTTGTCATATTAACACCGAGGTCAACATCCACGCTGTGTCTCATATCCCTACCACTTGTTCCCTCTCCACCTGCTCATTCGGCGAGGGGTGTGTAGTTGCTTTTCACATCCTGTTAAGAATGTGACAATGTCCATAGAAACGTAGACATCTTTCTGATATACCATTTCCCTTGGATGGAATCCCACAAGGGAGACTGTCATATTGTCCCATTTTTAATTTTTTGACAAACTCCTGTAACTTTTCCCTCTGTTGGCTGCACTGATGTGTATCAAACCGACAGACACCATCCCATCCAACACTTCTGCTCGTCCTTCTGCACTAATCACCAAGCAGACGTGAAGTTACGGCTCATTGTGCTTCTAATTTCATTCCCTGGTGTTGAGTGCCTTTTCACATTCCTGTAAGCTGTCTGTATGCTTTCCTTAGTCAACTGTCTATTCAAATCCTTTGACCATTTTGTGTAAATTAGGTTACTTGGACTTTTTGTCTGTTTTGCTGTTGAGTTGTATGAGTTGTGTATTTTTAACACTATATCTTATATATTATCCTTATATACTCATCATATACCTCAGATATATGATGTAAAAATATTTTCCCTAGGATCACCACTGTGGGAGGGCTAAGCAGCCACTTACAGTGCCACCATCCAGTATGGGCAACAGTTCAAGTCCTTACTGTTCCATTTCCCATACAGTTTCCTGCTAACATGCCTGGGAAAGCAGCAGCAAATGGCTTGAGTGCTTGGCCTCTGTGTCCATACAGGAGACCTGGAGGAAATCCCAGGCTCCCGCATCAGCACGGCACAGCCCCAGCTGTTATGGCCATGTGGGGAATAAACCAGCAAATGGAAGGTCTTGCCCTCAATCTCCTTTCTAACACTGCCTTTCCAATAAATAAATCCATCTTCACGAAGAAGAAAATATTTTCCTATTCTGTAGGCTGCCTTTTCATTTTGTTTATGGTTTCCTTTGCTATGTGAAGACTGTTCAGCTTGCAGTACCTGTTCATTTTTACTCTGTTGCCTGTGGTTTTGGTGTTATATTCAAAACAAAGCAAAACAAAACACTACCAAGAATACTAAGTACCAGAACAGTGGGGAAAAAAACCCAGAGAATATCAAGGACCTATTTCCACATTTTTTATTGGAATCTTTATGGGTCCTAACCTTTTTTTAAGGTTTATTTATTTTTATTACAAAGTCAGATATACAGAGAGGAGGAGAGACAGAGAAGATCTTCCATCCATTGATTCACTCAACAAGTGACCGCAATGGCCGGTGCTGCGCTGATCCATAGCCAGGAACCAGGAACTTACTCTAGGCCTCCCACACAGTGCAGGGTCCCAAGGCTTTGGGCTGTCCTCAACTGCTTTCCCAGGCCACAAGCAGGGAGCTGGACGGGAAGTGGGGCTGCTGGGACTAGAACCGGCACCCATATGGGATCCCGGCACATTCAAGGCGAGGACTTTAGCCACTCGGCCACCACACCAGGCCCTACCGGTCCTAATCTTACATTTATATTTTTAGTCCATTTTGAGTCTGTCTCCGCATATAGCGTAACATGTCCCCAATTTTATTTTTTAACATACATGTGAATATCATGTTCTCTCAACACCATCTCATAAAGAAACTTTTTCCCCCATTGTATATATCTTTTTAAGATTTATTCATTTTTACTGGAAAGTCAGATATACAGAGAGGAGGAGAGAAAGAGAGGAAGATTCCCTGTCCGATGATTCAGTTCCCAAGTGGCTGCAATGGCCAGAGCTGAGCCAGTCTGAAGCCAGGAGCCAGGAGCTCCTCTGGGTCTCCCACATGAGAGCAGGGTCCCAAGACTTTGGGCCATCCTTGGCTGTGCCCCCAGGCCACAAGCAGGGTGCTGGATGGGAGGTGGGCCCACTGGAACCACAGCCAGCACATACATGGGATCCAGACACGTCCAAGGTGAGGACGTTAGTCGCTAGGCTATTGTGCCGGACCCCTCATTGTATATTCTTAACACTTTTCAACCGTCAGTTGGATCATGCTGTATGTGTTTTTTTTTTTTTTTAAGATTTCTTTCTTTTACTTGAAGTCAAAATTACACAGAAGAGACTGAGATCACCCATCCACTAGTTTACTTCCCAAATGACTGCAACAGCCAGAGCTGGGCTGGTCTAAAGTTGGGGGCCAGGAGCTTCTTCCCAATCTCCCACGTGGGTACAGAAACTCAAGCACTTGAGCCATCCTCCCCACCTTCTCAGGTCATTAGCAGGGAGCTGGATCAGAAACGGAGCAGGCAGGACTAGAACCGGCACCCACAGGGTCTGTGGGTGCCACAGGCAGAAGCTTAGCTTGCAACACCACCCTGGTGGCTGCTATATTTTGCTTTCTGAGGTGTCAGTCTGTTCCAGGGGTCTGATGCACCTCTGTTCCATCATCATAGCTTTCAAATACAGCCTGAAGCCAAGCAGCTTTGCCCTTCTCTGTCAAGACTGCTTTGGTTACTGGGGGATTTGAGGTCCTACACACATTGAAGGATTGATTTTTTTTTAACTCTGTGAAAACTGACAGACATTTTATCAAATGGGAATGCAGATATCTTTCTGATATACCATTTCCCTTGGATGGAAACTCAGAAGGGAGACTGTCATATTGTCCTATTTTTAATTTTTGGGAGGCATGGCCATCTTAACAACATTAACAATATTAACTCCTTATTCAACTTATTTCATTACTATCCCATGATTTTGGTATCCAGCTCTCTCCTCTCTTTGGATTTATTGCTACTTTTAATTCTTTGGGATTCGATTTTTAAAAGATATATTTATATTCATTGGAAAGGCAGATTTATAGAGAAGGTGAGACAGAGAGAAAGATCTTTCAGAAAGTTTGCTGGTTCATTCCACAAGTGGTCACGATGGCTAGAGCTGAGCTGATCTGAAGCCAAGAGCTCGGAACCTCTTTCTCTGGGTCTCCCACGCGGGTGCAAGGTCCCAAGGCTTTGGGCCGTCCTCAACTGCTTTCCCAGGCCACAAGCAGGGAGCTAGATGGGAAGTGGAGCAGCCAGTATACAAACCGGTGCCCATATGAGATCTCAGTGCACACAGGGAGAGAACTCAGCCACTAGGCTATTGCGCTGGGCCCTCACTTCTATTTTAATGGGATGGTTTTCTTGATTTTTCAGATGGTTCACTTTTAAATCATGTAGAAGCACAGGTTTTTGCACTTTGATTTTCCACCCTGAAACTTTACTGAGTTGATGTGATTAGTTCTCACAGAGTCAGGGGAGTCTGTTTCCCATATATTGATCATCTCACCCAAACAGTGGAAACTTCACTTCTTTCTTTTTGATTTGGAAGTTTTCCTTCCCTGCTTGCTTGCTCTGTCTGGGACTTCTACTACTGTTACAAAGGGGAGAGGACAACGCTGTCTTGCTCCTGATCTTAGAAGAACAGTTTTCAACTTCTCACCTCTGACTATGTTGTTAGCTGTGGACCCGATGCTATTAGTTTTCATTGTGTTGAAGTACAATCCATAAATACCTAATTTGTTGAGGGTTTACATCAGAAAGTTATTTTGAATCTTGTCAAATACTTTTTTATGTATTTATCTTTCTTTGTAAAGGCAGATTAAATTTATAGAGAGAAGGAGAAACAGAGAAAGATCTTCCACCTGCTGGCTTACTTCCCAAGTGGCTGCAATGGTTGGAGCTGAGCCAATTTAAAGCCAGGAGCCAGGAGCTCCTCCCAGGTCTCCCACATGGGTGCAGGGTCCCAAGGCCTTTGGCCATCCTCTACTGCTCTCCCAGACCACAGGCAGGGAACTAGAAGGAAAGCAGGGACAGCTGGGACATGAACCAGCCCATTACGGGACTCTGGGGCTTACAAGGCGAGGATCTATCCAGCTAAGCCATCATGCAAGGCACATCAAATTCCACTTTATATGTCTGTCAAATCAATGGTCAAGGATGACATATGACTACTACTTTAATAATCTGTGGATATTTTAAGATTTTATTATATATATAAGTGAAACGGGTAACTTTTTTTGATTGTTGTTCCTAACCCTTGCCTGAATTCCCACTGAACTCGTGTTTCCACCTGAGTTCCTTGTTTAGTGGACCATTGAGCCTTTGCTCACAATGTAAACTGAAAAGATGTTATCTGGAGAATGAAGAAAGGAAGGGAGCAAGGGAGAAAGAGAAGGGAAGCATTAGTAGATTGTTAAACACGAATCTACACTGTATCAACACCGCATTAACACGGTGGGGGAGGGATGTTCCAGAATTTCAGAAAGTATATTAAAACACAAAACCTCCACATCGTTTTTGTGGATATAATCACATCTTCACACATTCCTCAATAGATTGCAAAAGAAAATTGCTTTATTTACCACAGAGTGTCTTTACTGGAAAATATGTCAACAGGAAGTCACGAACCTGGTTTCTGGGAGAAATCTTCAGGAATTAAGGTGGCAGGACTCCCCGGCATCTCTGGTTCAGCGATCTCTGGGCGTGTGGCCTTCCTCTGCCTGGACGTGTCCTGCAGTGGTGTGAGAAGTTCAGCCAATCCAGACACATTCAAAACATCATAAAAAACAAATCCTCTAAGACACTGAAGAGGTGGAGTTATTGGATGCTTAAGCATTTAAAAATCGGTGTTTAAGTTTCAGTTGATCACTGTTAACCAGCAGTTCTCAAAGTATGATGATGCAACACCTTACAGCTTGATAGAAATGCAAATTCACCATCTTTTAAAAACTATGATTTATTTTTAATTTATTTATTTGAAATTCAGAGTTACAGAGTGAGAGAGGCGAAGACAGAGAACTCTTATGTTTTCTGATTTATCCCCCAGCTGGCTGCCATGGCTGGAGCTGCACCTGTCTCAATCTGCGAGTCAAGAGCATCTTCCGTATCTCCCACATGGGTGCAGGGAACCAAGGACCTGGGTCCTGCTCTGTTGTTTTCCCAGGTACAACAGCAGAGAGCTGGATTTAAAGTGGAGCAGCTGGGATGTGAATCAGTGCCCATTTGAGATGCCAGTGCCAAATGGCGTAGCCTGATATGCCACTCCACTGGTCCCAGCAATCCCTGTTTAACAAACCATCCTGCTCATTCTGACGGTTGCTGAAGTTTGAGAACCTGTGTTCTAAACCGGGGCTCAGTCCAACCCACTGCTGACTCTTGTAAGTAAAGTTTTATTGAAACACAGAGCACATTTTCACATTATGATTGCTTTGGGGTTACAAAGGCAGAGATGATGTGTTGCCAAAGAAGCTGCAAAGTTTGCAGAGCCTAAATTGTTTTGTTTTGTTTTGTTTTGTTTTGTTTTACCATTTTCTCTGTCTCTTCTCTTTCTGCTGCTTTGCTTTCAAGTGAAACAAATGGGTGTCAGCAGGTGAAGTTGCCTTTTGGCCTGCACCCTGCATCACAGAGCTGGCAAGCCCCCCCAGGCCCTCCACTTCCC
This sequence comes from Ochotona princeps, assembly GCF_030435755.1. Taxonomy (NCBI): domain Eukaryota; kingdom Metazoa; phylum Chordata; class Mammalia; order Lagomorpha; family Ochotonidae; genus Ochotona; species Ochotona princeps. The sequence continues at coordinate 42,121 of NW_026697488.1, read as the reverse complement.
CTTCCCGCTGTGCCAGCACAGCAGGCAGAGGATGCTGGCTCAAGTGCTTGGTTCCCTGCCACCCAGACAGAGGTCCTGGATAGAGTTCCAGGCTCTGGCCTCAGCCTGGCCCAGCCCTGGCTGCAGGCATGTGGGACATGAAGTAGAAGTGCCTCTTTCTACCTGTTTCCCTGTACACCCGTCACCACCACTGCCAGCTCTGCCTCTGGAGTTCAATGGAAGCATATTAAGACTTATCCTATGTAGCAGGACAGAAACATTTCCCCTAATCTTTGCTCCAAGTCAATCATACTTTGACCAGCAGTATTTATGGAAAATCATCAATTCATAGGAAATGCTAAGTTGTCCTTGCCATTGCTGCTGGAGTGATTTCCAAACCATTAGACCACTGGTTTGTTTTTCTCATATTCCTGGAAGCCTTAGAAAGAAATAGGCTCATCCTGCACCAGCCTCATCATACCTGGACTGTTGCTGATGATATGTTGGAGCTTCTAATTGATCGAGGTGACGCTCTGCTGGCTCTGCCTACAAACCTGAGAGGGCCTCCCTAAGAGGCCGTTGAACTTGAACTGGACAAGTGGGATGATGGACTCTGTATGGTGTAAACTTTTAATTAGGGAACCTCAACGGAACTTGAGCTGTGGCTATGCATCAAGGTGAAGGAATTCATGATGGGGGAAGGGTTTGGGGTGAAGGGGGGAATCCCAGTACCTATGAAATTGTGTCATGTAATGCAATGTAATTAATGAATAAATGAATATTAAAAAATTAAAAAAAAAAAGAAATAGGCTCATCATAGCCATAACATGCAGAAGCAGGACAAAGTGGTACAAAGTGGATTTATTTACCTGATCTTTCTCATTGTCGCTAGCACTGCTGAGAAAAAAAAGTGGCAGAACTGGAAGAAAAAGAAGCCAATTATACCATGGCTACATTTCCTGAAGAGACAGAAACTCAGCTCCCAGATATGCAGGGCCATGCCAGGAACGACGGCAACCTCCCACCTGCCACCTACAGACCCCTTCACTGTTCACTTCTTTCCTCACTACCCAGGCTTTGTCTCTGAGCACCACCAGCACACCCTCACTGTGTCCTCCTGGTGTCACGGGCTTGCTGCCCCATCCTCTCTGCCCTTCAAATCCCACTTTGCTTCAGTCCCACTCCCCCATCCTCGGAGCCTTGCCACATGTCCCGCCCTGAACCTACTGCAAACAGCTGTAACTCATAGTGAACAGTGCTTGGTCCATTCTCAGCTCTCTGTCTGAGAACTGTTCATTCCACATCTGCTCAATGTCCGTGAGACACAGAGACGGGGAAGGAGGGTGCACTGGTTGCCCAGTTCTCGGGCATCCTTTTAATTTAGCACACTGAGAAGTGAATCCCTGCTGGTTGATTTCAGAGATGCCTCAGAAGCCAAACGCCAAACTTACCGCTGCCACATTTTCGGACTTTCGTCTTCCTTCTTCTACTACGATATGGTATTAGCATTTTCTTCTTCTGGTCACCAGTCCAAGACTGCTCACTGGCACTGCTACTGGAAGCCTCATTGCTCTCAGAAAAGAGATGTTTCCTGTAATTAACCTATTACAAACACAAATGAAATGATCAATGAAACCATCGAAGAGGTGTCGGCACCATTTATGTATGAGCAATCTATTACTACAAAGTTACACAGAAGAGAAGTGACTATTGAAGACTGGGCTCTTATACAAAAGTGATTCAGAAGTAATGGCAAGGAGAAAAATAATTTCTCATGAGTCAGTTATCAACCAAGATGCGGTCTCAAGGATGATCAAATTCTACTTAGGCATTTGCAACTAAGATGTAAGAGTTGCCAACTTTAAAATACTAAAAATTTTATTTATTTATTTATTTGAATGGCAGAGTTATAGAGAGACAGAGGGAGAGACAGGAATCTTCCATGGGCTAGTTCACTTTCCAGTGGCTGCAATAGTCAGAGCTGGACCAGGCAGAAGCTGGGAACTGAGTCTAAGCACTTGAGTGTTCTCTGTTGCTTTCCCACACAGCCCAGCAGGCAGCAGGACTGGAAGTGAAGCATTCAGGGTCCAATGTGGGATGCTGGTGCTGCAGGCAGCAGCCTACATTTTTATGCCTCAACACTAACCCTTAGGCGTTTCCTGAGCAGAAGGATCTGCTTAAAGAATTGAAAAGAAGGGCCCAGCGTGATAGCCTAGTGGCTCAATCCTTGCCCTGCATCTACCATGATCACATATAGGTGCCAGTTCATGTCCCAGTTGCTCCACTTCCCATCCAGCTCCTGCCTGTTGTCTGGGAAGCAGCAGAGGATGACCCAAAGCCTTAGGACCCGGCACCCATATGGGAGACCTGGCGGAGGCTCCTGGCTCCTATCTTCAGATAGGCTCAGCTCCAGCTTTTGTGGCTACTTGGGGAGTGACCCAGTGCACATCCGATCTTTCTCTCTGTTTCTCCTCTTTGTATACCTGCCTTTCCAATTAAAATAAAATCAAATAAGTTTTTTAAAAAAATGATTGAAGAGTAGAGATTTGATCTAGTGGTTAAGACAACAGTTGACATGCCCACATGCCCCATCAGATTCCAGCTCTAGCCTGGCAGGCAGTGGTGAGGACTGAAGTAGTGTGTCTCTGTCCCCAAGACACAGCCTGGGTTTGAATTCTTGGCTCCTGACTTTAAGCACAGCTTTTCATGGTCATTTGATGGGCTGGAACAGCAGATTGAGGCTGCCCAACTTCCTTTCTGCAACAGTGTCTGAGTAATGAATTTCTCTTCAAGCCCCCTCTTGTGATCCTGGTGTGTAGCCAAATTTATGAACTGTTGTTCTAAATATGCATGCTTTTGCAAACAACTTTCAGCATTTTTTGATAGAGGAACAAAGAAACTGGGAAAGTCTTATTGCATGATTTTTTTTCTTTCCTGAAAGATGTATTTGAAAAGCAGAATGACAGAGACGTCACACTGTGTCGTGTCCCATTGTCCTGTCCAGCAGGACAGTCAACGGGGTCGCAGTCACCTAGGAGAGAATGAAGGGACAAGAGACACAAAGAATGGACAGCAAGACAGTAGGTCTGATCAAGCTGTCAGTTTATTGAGTTCAACTGAGGGTTTTTATATTCTTCAGTAACTAAGGCTCAGGGAAAGAGAAGCTGGGACGCAAGCCATGGTCTCAAGACCGATTGTTCTTGAGCAGTCACCATATCAACAATAGTAACCAACATATCGACAATAGCATAGGTAATCAGTAACAAGATGTTGGTAAGTACAGCATCAATCACATTCTGAAACAGTTGCTAGGAACAATTGAAGCTAAGCGTGTGATTAGTTTCATAACTTCTTTCCCAAGCATCTAGCCAGCCGGGGGTTTTCCACTGTCCCATAGGTCTAGGTCTATATTCAAAATGGCTTCAGTGTTGCTATAGTGCATGGCTCCTGACATCTCCCCCTTTTTTCTATATATCAGTGAAAGCGGCGAAAAGAGAAAGGTTTGTGAAGCAAGATAAGCGCTGCCTGTCTTAGGTTCATTCTGAGGGACCCTCAGCTCTTACCTGTCTCTGGGCAGCCCTGCCAGTCATCCAGGGCTCCCTGTCTTAGGTTGGCGGGGTATCAGAAAGGTGCCCGTCATTGGCTAAACACTTATCCGGCAAAGGCTGTGCCCCATTATATTAGACAAGCCTCTTTGAAGACTGGAGCCGCATGGCATGATGTGGGGGGTTATCACTTGGAGAGTCCCGTCAGATCTTATCTGTCTCTGATCACCTAATTAACACATCATGCTCAGCCAAACTTGAGTGCTAGGATTTTTCACAGCAAGTGCCATCATGGCTTGTCCAATGACAACTTGCTCCCAGGTCTGCTGTTTGCGCATGCAGTACAGGAAGAGCATGGCGACTACTAGCACAGCAACCATCAGGGTTTCTAAGGCCATAATCCTGCTCCATTCCTTGAACATGCAGGCTGCCAGTTTAATGCCATTTAGAATAACTTCTCCTGACATGGGTGGAACTCAGTTCTCATTTACTTTAATTATACTGGTGGCTAGCTGGTGAAATTTAGGAAGGTGCTAGAGCATTGTCCCTGGAGGTATTGATTGATTTTTATCACTCTGGCCAAAACATTGTGGACTTTTACTGGGGTGACACATATATGATGGTGTATTGGGGAGTAGCTGGCTGGTGAGATTCAAAAGGACATACTTAACAATGTATAAGTATTGTTGAAACTACTAACATTCAAGAATCTCATAACACTAACATTGTTACATGTACACAAGACAGTTTTACCAGGAACCGGAGACCCTAACTGCCCATTATCCCATCTAGCTCCTACATTTCCAAACAGAGAAATGGACCCCAGCTGCTTTTAGGGAAAAGGGATGCCGTCATCTGTTCTTAACTACTTCCTGCTGAGAGGGGGGCGCCGTTGGGTAACAGCAGCTATAGGGGATCCATCTAGTGGTTCCTGATAGAAGGCAGAAGTCATCAGATGTTCAATGTACATTCTGGCACTTGAAAGGTTTCTCTTTCTTGAAGTCTAAATAACAAGACATAACATAGTTAACTTTCCCAGCCTAGCAGGTTGTGAGTTCAGTTAGCAGTTTGAATACTTGAGCTTCAGAACTTAGATGTAAAAGAATTGTTAGGTTTCAATCTTTGTCAGAATAAAATTTAATTTAAGACTGTGGACTAGATTTACATCTGTCCAAATTAACTCCTTGAAGTCTCAAATTTTGGAACATATTCAATGAGCTCAATGGAACACATGAAATTTCTTTTGAGCTGCATAAAATTGCTAACCTAGATCAATCAGAAGGCACAGTAACAATGTAAGGATTAGCATACAGCATCAGGATATAAGTCCATCACAGGACAGGTAAATGCAAAGCTGACTTATTAGAGCAAAAGAGTTAAATATTCAGACCTAACCAAAACTGAGATGATAAATCTTTATACTAAAACACAGCAAGATGTACTATTACTTTTACTATAACTCTAAATATATGGTCCTGCATGGGAAGTCAGTGTACACAGTGACTCTAGTGGATTTAACAAATTGGCACTCTTATATGTGACGTCAGTGATCACCTGAGGCTCCAGACACGCAATGTTTAGGCTGTGGAAGCCTCTTGAATCAACAACAACCCCATCAGACCTGGCAACACACAAAGTGGAAGTTCTCTCCTCCATTGAGAGAAGAGCACAACCATCCTCGGTGGTTGCTTCTTTGCACTGGGGCATAGACCACTGAGCTCCTTCACAGAGGGACACTCTTAGCTCAGTGTCCTGGCATTCCACACCTGATATGCTTGCTCTCTTGCTGGCTCTCCTGTCAGATCAGAATACCTTTTGGGCTGATTCTGAGGCCACTGAGTGCTTCTTAAAATTGTCAGTCTATGAGTCTGCTGTAAGAGCTGTTTCCCATGTTGGAGCATTTTAACATTCTCTATCATCTGAGTTATCATTAAACACTTGCATACATATACCCATATATTTTCCATCTAGCTTATGAGGATTTTGGGCTCCCATGGCCAATCTTGAAACTGTACGCTAGCAGTAAGTCCATTTAAAATCGTGTAGAACTATTGAGCTGAACAGATCTTGTAGGTCCTAAGAAAACAGTAACAGACATGACTCTCTAAGAGCCTAATTATGCATCTATACATAATTTTTAAAAAGGATTTAGCTTAGCAATTTTCATTCATAAACATGTACATGCATATCAGATAACACACATAAAACAAAACAGCTTTTGTAACAGCTAGTTGAGAATTCTGTTAAGTATGTTCAAGTTACCAATTGTTTAGAATTACATTTTGCTCTTAGTAATCTGAATAAACCAAAACTATAGTTTACAGTTAAACTTTAGCTTTAATGAATATAATAGGCTTGCTGGAATCCTAGAAAATAAAGTATCTATGTTTAGCGCCATGATACTACCTGTAGGATGTTACACACTCTTGTACTTTTTAGACTTAGCCGTCCTGGCTCCCCACTGGCAAGGTTTCCCAATGTCTTTTCTGCAATTGCCCCCTCCCCCACCATTTTTAATAGATCTAATTAATTATCTGTTCTATAATTAATTTCACTAACCGAAAGATGCAACCTTTGAAACACATTCTTCTGACTTTGAGACTACTAGGGGTCTATTTAGAAATTCCAGAACCATAAGAGTTAAACCTATTTAATATGCCAAGAGTTCTTAAAGTATCTGACCAAAGATTCCTCATTATAATATCCATTCATTTAGTCAGACTGATTCAAACAGCAACACATCAAAAAAAATTTTTTTATCACTTATAAATGATCACCCAAACATTTTAAAGTAAGTACATACCAGAAAATACCCTTAAACACAGTTCTTTTAAATCATGAGAATTTAACAAAGACAATATACAGAACACAAGGGATTATCTAACTGAAAGGCAAAATGTGTATTTCCTTAGTCAGTCACCAAAAGGGAGATATAACCTTAAACATGGGAATTAGTGCATAAAATCATCTCTTAACTGTTTAAGAACTGTAACAAACTCAAAGGTTGGAACAAGAATAGAGCTTACTGAAGCTGGATAGACAATTGACAAAGCTACCCATTAAACAGAGACTACCTAAAGTTCAATGTTTCATTTTTTTTTCAATGCTTCAATTTCTTAACAGCTTTCAAAATTGGAGATATTTTTATTTTTAGGTATTTACTAGCATTGTTATGTATGCACACTTCAAAAACTTTTTTTTTTTAGTACAGATATCAATTTTAACGTCAGCATGTATTAGGTATTAATGTTAAAGACTTACACAATGCTGTAATAGTATCTTTAAAATTATAGCCAATTATATATAAAGCTTACAAGATTCATTCCTCAACTTTTCTTAAGACATTTTCTTAATAAAAGGATACCAACTTTTAAGTACAATGGCTTTAAGCAATTTTCAATCATTTCTCTTAATTCATGGAAACACATTTTAGCACAAATCCTCCTCAAAACTGGGAAAGAGAAGTTTTTTCAGCCTTCTTCTAGCTGATTTGGAAATTTTTCCCTTTTAAAATGAAGGCAGGTAAGAATCACCACAACAGGGACAAAGTCAAAGTCCCAAATTCTTCAAAGGGCAGACTCCAAGCATGTCCCTTCCTTGTTTTATGGCTGACAGGCCTGGAGCTTCCCCTAAACTTCTGTTTTATTGAAGTCAAGAGAGCTGAAAAAACTTAAATTTAGCTGTTGTCTTGAGAGACTACCTTGGAATTTACTGAAGTTAGTTAACAGGTTTGGTTATCAATAAAATGAAAATTACTTTAAAGAAGACGTTAAAACACTGTTTTTCACAAAGAATCAGACTTCAACTCCATTGTTTTAAAGGCAAACATTCAGAAAATATACACATTATGACCCATTTTACTATACATCTTTAAAGAATTCGTTGTTCTCCTGCAAGGCAAAATCTCACATATTTCCTTGTAAATAAGAACACAGTAATTTACAATCTGGATCAATTTCATGAGTAGGAAACATTTTAACCAATGAACATAAATGCTCTTCTATTTTAATAGCATATACAATGCAATAAATTTAGCATAATTTTGTAATATTGTGAAATTATAATCCAAATTATTTTAAATGACAAGTACATTATTTAAATTCTGTCTCAGCCTTTGAGAGTTCCAGGGATCCTACTGGAACCCCCAAAGTCATGAGACTTGGTTTAAAACTCTGAAGAATTTAGAGGTCTAAATGAGTTAAACAAAAGTACCTTTAGCATTTAACTGAACATGTTGAATACTGTATGTTAGACTTAATCAATGCCAGGACAACACTATAAGCTGAAGACCAAACAGCAAGAAAATTACACCCGAATTTTTTTCCAGTGGAGGTGGGGAGTCCGGTCTGGTCAGGTCCTGTTAAATTTGTTAGACCTCTCTAAAATTATTTACCAGGAGAGAGAAAAAGGGTTAGTCATGGTCCGTCCCATCTCGTCTGTCAGTCACACATGCACCCAATTCAGAACAAGAACAACAACTTAACAATTCAAGACAAAGACACAACTGGAGAAAGAATATTAAAACAAAATTTAGTTTTGTCCGGACAAAAATAATATAACACCAAGAATATTGACAAAACAAACATAAGCACAAAAACACCAAACATGTCGAAACAGAGACATATAACTCTCAAACCTGTTGCAACTTCCAGACTCTTCTTCAAAATACTTTAACCTGGAGAGATTTTTGTAAAACAAGCACACATAGGTTCATCTCATGCTTTAAGTTAATTTAACAGTGGATTTGGAGCACTCTTTATCAGATTACTTTTGTTACGTCAAGTTACAGAACATATTCTTTTTTTTTCTTTTCTTCTTTTTTTTTCTCTTTTTTTTTCCTTTCTTTTTCTTTTTTTTTTTTAATAAACCTTAAATGGCTTATCTTACCCTGCCTCTCTCAGCCAAGGGGTTGGGTAAAGAAATGGGAGATGCATGCCTGAAAAGGACTCAATAAGGGCAAAGGTAAAAGGTGTCTGAGTGCCATAATCTTTCACTGCTTGCTTAATATTTTTTAGATCTTTAAACTGCAGAGGTTGATGTTCGTGGCGTGGTGTCCACCACCTCGTGCAGGGGTCTAAATAACAGGGCAGCATATTACACCCCTCTTGGGGAGATTTGAAGTCTCACTCTTATGGAGTTCTATTACAGGCTCCTCTTCTAGTAATGAGGCAGGGGCTGAAGGAGCTGCTGCTTCGGAAGCATAAGGTGGAGGTGGGTGAGAGGTGTCATGATTGACTATTAGTCTGAGAGCGTATAGTTTCTGGGGCAGATTGATCAAGGGGCTTGGCACTGGACTCTGCCTCAATATCTATAATGACAGAAGATGGTCGAGAACCGGGGGAAGGTGAGGGGATAGGTGTGGACAGCCGAGAGTGACTCTTTTTAAGAGATCGTTCTCCCTCAAAAGCCAGATTCTGTAAATCTGGATGTTGAGACTTAATCTTTAAAATATCATAAATCAAAGTCCAATAATTAAAAGCAGTAACAGGAATTTTCTCAGATCCAAAAACCTCATAATAATCTTTAAAACAATCACCTACTCTACACCAAGTTTTCTCATCAATAGAACCGTCCTGGGGATGCCAGGAACAAATCAGACCAACAAAATCCAAAAAGGTTTTGAGGTCTTTCTTTTTCACCCTAATTCCTCGTGTCTTGAATGAATCTATAAGACCTTGCAAGAATAGGTCATGTTATGATAATGCTTGTCCCATCTTACCTTGGCTCCGTAAGATTTGCGCCGTGAATATTTCCCACGAGCTCGACTTCCGGCGGGTCAACCGTGAAACTGCTCAACCGGTGTTCCTTTTCGACACCACGAGAGGCCTCTCCATGAATGATGGCACGGAGTTCTCTCTGTCGGTGGTCTGCACACATCCACGTTGGGCGCCAATTTGTCCTGTCCAGCAGGACAGTCAACGGGGTCGCAGTCACCTAGGAGAGAATGAAGGGACAAGAGACACAAAGAATGGACAGCAAGACAGTAGGTCTGATCAAGCTGTCAGTTTATTGAGTTCAACTGAGGGTTTTTATATTCTTCAGTAACTAAGGCTCAGGGAAAGAGAAGCTGGGACGCAAGCCATGGTCTCAAGACCGATTGTTCTTGAGCAGTCACCATATCAACAATAGTAACCAACATATCGACAATAGCATAGGTAATCAGTAACAAGATGTTGGTAAGTACAGCATCAATCACATTCTGAAACAGTTGCTAGGAACAATTGAAGCTAAGCGTGTGATTAGTTTCATAACTTCTTTCCCAAGCATCTAGCCAGCCGGGGGTTTTCCACTGTCCCATAGGTCTATATTCAAAATGGCTTCAGTGTTGCTATAGTGCATGGCTCCTGACATCCCATCATGAGAACGACATCAGAATAGTAAGGTATTCCGAGAGAAAGATACCACATTCACAAAACTTTCATCACTTGATGTTACTGCCAGCTATTGCTGTTCGCCTCTCATCATGTCTACTGTGTAAGTTCCACTTGAATGTGGCTATCATGATCAGGAGAAAACAGCATTTAGGGGTTTTGTAGAATCTCTGGATTCAGGCTTCCATTTCTCATGAGAAAGAAGGGACCACTATGCCTGCCCATCAGCTGTCATCCAAGGTGAGCGAATTCTTGATGGCGTAAGAACTTGCTCTAGTCACATAAGACTGAATAAAGGACTTTTTCCATTTTCCACGACCTATCTGCCATCAAATGAGAACATGAAATGATAATTCCTTCTAAGACTATCAATGGGGCTGACCCACCTGTCCATCTAACTGGACAGACCTGAGTATGGTAGACTGACCCTTTAATAGTTTGCCAATCATTAAGCCCATTTCATGCAATGAATAGATCAAGTAATAGCATGCAGGGATTATTTTCACTTTATTTGGAGGCTTACTGCTACTTGTAATGAGTAATGTTCATTTCCAGTTAAAAATGAAATAAAATATTTATTTTTAAAATGCTTGAATAAATTTAAGATAATTTTCATTAAGAAAAAGGCATAGATAACAAAGAGAGCCACAGCACACTGACAGTGATGGGCAAGCAACTGAAGTGTAGGGCACATTGCCTTAAAAGGATAAAAGTTACTACATTACTAGCATCCTTCTCCTTGTTTGTTTTCTGTCACTGTTGAAAGCAGAATCGCGCCTGAAGTAAAATGTGCCTGGTGAATGGGACAGGTACAACCAGCACCCTCTACCTTCCCCTCTCTCACTGCCCCCAACTTCTGTTTCCCTCCTGTGTCCTTTGCCCAGTCACAAACCTGGTGCCCGGTAGTGTCCCATTCTACAAACTTGCTATCATGCAGTCTATGGCTGCAGATTCTCTGGCAGGTAAGAACAGAGAATAGAAACCACACATCCTGTGAGTCCCTTGTCTGTCAGGTTCAGAGGGAAGAGAAGGGTGGGTGGAGCAATGGGAAACCAGGCAGCTGTGGCAAATACACCACCATTTCTAGGTGGCCACTGACCTAACTTATGTCTGCCTTTTTTAGCATTTCATACAATAGAATCATTATATGTACTCTTGTGGCCCAGCTTCTTTTACTAAGCATAATTACTCTGAGATGAATTAAAGATACATATATCCAAATTCATTACTTTTTGCCTCAAAAATTTATTTATTTGAAAGGTGGAATTAGAGAGAGAGAGCAAAGACAGAAGAGAGAGGGGAGAAGGGGAGAGAGAGGGGGACAGGCAATGGGGGGGAGACAAGGAAAGCTGGGCAGAGAAGGGAAGGGAAGAGGGAGAGGGTGAGAGATGGAGAGAGAGGATATGAACTGATGTTCATCCACTACTTCACAGCCCAGCTAGCTGCAACAGGCAGACTAGACCCGACCACAGGCAGAAGTCAGGAGCTTCATCAGGGTCTCCCATATGAAGCAGGGACCCAAACACATGGGCCATCCTGTACCTACTCTCCCAAGGCCACCAGCAGGGATCTGGATCGGTGGAGCAGCCAGGACTAACATGTGTCATGTTGGATGCTGGCATCATCACAGGTGGCACCATGCCCAGCTATGCCTCAATGGTGGGCCCATTCCTTTCCATTGCTATGTGGCATTCCAATGTGTGGATATGTCAGAGTGCGTCCGTATGTCATCTATTGATGTACATTTAGGTTTGTTCCAGTTCGGAGCTATTACAAATAAAGTTGCGATAAACATTCATGCCTTTGTAAGGACACACTGATATTTCTCTTGGGAAAACACCTAGGATGAGAACAGCTCAACGAGTCAAAGGGTTGCTAAAAATCTAACATTTTAAGAAACTGCTAGAAGTATCTAAACTGCTCTACATTTTTACCAGTGCTTGGCACAATCTAATTTCAGCCAGTCTAGTAGGTGTGTAGTGCCTCTCATTACAGTTTTAACCTAGATTTCCTCAGTAAATAATGATATCAGTAAAGTTGCAATATACTTATCTGGGTTGTCCTCCACTGCTTTCCCAGGCCACAAGTAGGGAGCTGCATGGGAAGCTGGGCTGCCGGGATTAGAACCAGCACCCTTATGGGATCCCGGAGCGTGCAAGGTGAGGACTTTAACCATTACGCTATTGCGTTGGGCCCACCTTCAATGATTTGAATCAGGGGTTATATTTTTGAATCTATTGGTCAATTTCGAAGGTCCTGGAATCTTCCTCCTGAGTCTTCCATGGCAAGAGCTCATCTATCTCTGTTTATACTTTTTTATTAAAGATTTATTCATTTTATTACAGCCAGATATACACAGAGGAGGAGAGACAGAGAGGAAGATCTTCCATCCGATGATTCACTCCCCAAGTGAGCCGCAACGGGTTTGCTGTAATCCTTAAATTCTTTTATAAACATTCTGAGGTATTATTAAGTCAATTTAATGTGTGCCTGATTTATGAAAATACATGAAACCACAACAGTGTTAAAAAAGACTAAAACAAAAATACTGTACAACTCCAGGAAATGATTCAAATACAGATGTAAATAAATTTTTTAAAGACTTTATTTCTATTTCTTTGAACAATTTTCCATCTGCTGGTTAAATGACTACCATGTTCAGGGCGAAAGCAAGCAGAAGCCAAGCCAAGAGCCTAGAACTCCTTCTCAGCCTTCTACACGGACGGCAAGGGCCACACACTCAGGCTACCTCCCGCTGCTTTCCCACACACATCCACAGGGAGCTGGACAGAACCAGGACAGCCAGAACGCACACCGGCACTGCCACAAAAGGACAGTGTTGCAGGGTTAGGGTTACTCAGTGGCTTGATGCTGCACCACAATGCCAGCCCCCTCAGTTACTTTCTCCAAACAAGAAACATGTCAAGATGGACAAGTTTACCAAATGAGGCTATCGCCAAATGTAATTTTTCCACCAAAGCACAACCTTGTAGGTTTCTGCCATGTTTTTCTGTCTGCTGATTAGGAAGAATAATGAAGCAACTGCTGCAATTGTTTTACATTTTTTAGTCGTTCTCATATACCACTACTAAATCAGTTCTTAAACACAGTTTTGTCTTACTAAAGTCATTTTGTCTGAAATAAGACCTTTGGCATTCTTCCTCTGCTTGATCCAGTCTGTTGTTCAGGCTTTCATTACTTTATTGAGATCTCTATGTCCCAGATTTTAGTCTGGTTCCTTTTCAAACATCTTTTTGTGAAATCTCATTCGTACCCTGCATTGTCCGCCTCATTTCAGTAAACTCTCTGTACCTCTTGAACCTCTGACTATCCCTATAGTCACTCCCCTGAAAGTTTTGAATCAAATATTTATTCCCTCAACCTCCTTTTCTTTGGCGTCTGACACTACTAGAACATTACCATGCACCAGCGGACGCATCATTCTCTCCTTCACCCCTCTGTTGATACTTGCATATCTGATGAATCCAGTGTCTCTTTGGCTTTTTTCATATTTTTTAAATGATTATTTTATGATGCAGTTCCACAGACTCTGAAATTTCATGTTGTCTCTCCTTAAAGCCCTTTGACCCTACTGATTTCCCTTATATTATTACAATAGTACAGTCCTTCATAAACAGTCATAAGTCCATCATTCCACCATTTAAGCATATCCCGACATTGTAGGTATGGGCAATGACAAAGAGTCCAGCATCCTATTGCATATATATATGCATATATATCAGTTTCATATATACATATATAACACAATTTCAATGGAAGTCCATCTTTGGTTTGGAAGTAGAGATGCACACTGCATTGTTTCTTCACATCTACGTATCATAATCTCCATTACACAGTTACTGTACATCCCCTTAAATGCAATGCCACAAAACAAAATCAACAGGAAGAAAAACAGAAAATTTACAACATGGAGTTAAATAACGTGATACTGAATGTCCAATGTGTCACTGAAGAAACAAAAATCAAAAACCTTTGAAGCAAATAATGCTACTGTATGCCCTATGTGTCACTGAGAAAATTACTAAGGAAAAAAAATTGAAGAAATGAAAACAAAAAAATCAAAACCCATGAGATGTAGCGAAAACAGTACTAAGATACGTATAACATCAGGTGCTTACAAAAAAACAGAAGCATCTCAAATAAATGATCTACTAATGCATCTCAAGGACTTAATGAGAAAAAGTGAAAAGCATGAAATGATAATCACAGCAAAAATAACGGAATTAAAACTAAAAAACTACAAATAGCAACAAGAAAGACCCACTTTCTAAGAAGATGAGCAAAACAAATTCTAAGCCAGACTAGCAAAGAAAAGTAAGAGAGAAAAACCAAGTCAAATTAGAGTTGAAAATAAAAACATGCTAAGAAACAAGTAAGGTGATCTCTTCCTGCTGAAAACACAATCTCTGATCACTATGTGGTGTCCTTGCTCATCTCTTTGGTTATTTTTTCACGTCAAAGTTTATCTTATCTAACATAAGGATGCCTACAGCAGGGCCTGGCATGGTAGTCTAGTGTCTAATGTCCTCACCTTGCACATACTGGGATCCCATAATGGCACTGGTTCACATCCAGGCAGCCCCACTTCCCATCAAGCTCCCTGCTTGTGGCCTGAGGAAGTAGTTGAGGACGGCCCAAAGCCTGGGGAGCCTGTACCCTATTGGGAGACCTGGAAGAAGCTCCTGGTTCCTTGCTTCAGATTGGTTCAGCTCTGACCATTGTGGCCACTTGGAGAGTGAATCAGCAGATGGAAGATCTGTCTGTCTCTCCTTCTCTCTGTAAATATGCCTTTCCAGTGAAAATAAATCTTTAAAAAAATGAAGAAAAATTGCTACATCAACTCTTTTTTCCATTACCTGGAATATCTTTTTCTTTCACTTTGTTTCTGCCTTTTTTAGTGAGATGTTTCTCCTGTAGGGAACAAATAGATGGATTTTGTTTTTTTTAATCCAGTCTACTAATCTATGACATTTGATTGTTGGGTTTAAGCCATTTACATGCAGAGTTAATATGAATGGGTGGTAACTCAATCCTGTCATTTCAGCAACGGTTGTTCATTATTTGATTTACTCTTCTGTTGTTATTTTACTGGGATGTTCTTCACATTTGCCTTTGGTTTTGGTAGGTGTTATTCCTTTTCTCTATAAAGAGAACATCTTTAAGCATCATTTGTAGGGCAGGTCTGAAAGAGGCAAATTCTTTGAGCTTTTCTTTACTGTGGAAGAATTTAACTTGATTTCAAAGACAAAGGAAAACTTTGCTGGATAAGTTATTCTGGGTTGATAATTTATCCCCTTTAAAATCTGGAATATGTCACTTCACTCTCTTCTGGCCTGTAGAGTTTGAGAGGTCAGCAGGAAATCTGATTGGGGATCCTTTTAATGTTACTATCTTTTTCACATGCATATTTAAGTATCTTTTCCCTGTGTTCAACTGAAGAAAGCTTGATTATCATGTGTCATGGCAAAGATTGCTTTTTGTCAACCCCCTGGGAATTCTGTTCTTCTTCTGAATGTTGTTTCCCAATTTTTTCTCCAAATTAGGGAATTTTTCCCTTATTTTATTGAATATATTTTTTAATGCAGCCTCTCTTTCTGTGCCTTCTGGAACTCCCATATGTCTTATATTCAGTCATTTAATAGTGCCACCTAATTCTTGAATACTTTCCTTAGCTTGACTCAGCTCCTCTTCCAGCTTTTCAAGTATTTCCCCATTTTGGAGGAAACGTCTTCCAAATCTGAGATTCTTTCTTCTGCCTTGTTCATTCTATCACTGAGGCTTTCCACTGAATTTCTAACTTGCTCCATCGTGTTCATTTCAAATAATTCGGCTTGACTTTGTCTCAGTATTGCTATTTCCTGTGTGACCTATAGTTCTTAAATTCATTCAACTCCTGTATGTGCTTCTCATTAAGAAGCTTCATAACAAGTTTTTAAAATTCTTTATCCCCCATTTTCTTGATGTATTCCTCAGTTAACTCTGAGATCAACAAAGGCTTTTGCTCCTTTGCAGGGGAAGCAGCAGTAATATTCACTGTGTCTGTCTCCTCTTTTGCTCTTGGTCATTGCTATTCTGGATGGAAGATTCCTCTCCTTAGGGCCCGTTACTAAACTGTGTAGCCCACTGAACTACAGATGGAGTTTACTAATTGAGTTTGGTATTTGGTTCTTTGTTTGCAGTCACTTGTGCCACTCTCTACAGCAAGTATCGGTCCTGGACTCTTGTTTTAGGCTTTTACCATGGTCTTCATGGCCCCAACTCCTGGCTCACCACTTTCAACCCCATGTGATCCTGTGCTGTGGCTGCACCATTTGCCATATCCTGTATAATCTTTCTCCCACTCCTGGCTCAAGCAATGCCTGGCATTAGGGAGACACCAGCTGTCCTACATCACTGGATGCTAGTCTTGCTGGAAGCTGTTGGCCTGAGGGCCACCTGGACCTATTTTGGTTGGAACCTGTAAGATGCAAAGTTGGTGCAATTTTCTCTGTGATACCAGCGCAATGCACTGAGCCAGAAGTGAGTTCTTTCCCGGCTGTGTGCCTGTGCAGCTCACTACAGTTCCTTCTGCCCCACAACCTTTACCTTAGTACACAAAATGGCGCCTGATGAGAGTTCTGGGCCTCCTGGCTATTGGGCCTGAAGGCCACCTTGACTTATCTTGAGTAGAACCTGTAGGATGCCAAGTTGGTACCATTTCCCTGAGGGACCAGTGCAATGTGTTGAGTGCAGAGTGAATTCCCTCCTGGCTCAGCAACTGCACAGCTGTTGTTCCTCCACCCCAAAGCCTTTTCCTCAGAACACAAAATCATACTCCATGTGGCTCTGGTACATGTCTGAGCCATGAAAGCGACCCTGTTCCTGTACCTTCTTGCCTGGGCTCTGTCACTCTGCTTCTGCTTGTGGTCGGATCAAGCA
Source organism: Ochotona princeps (assembly GCF_030435755.1). Lineage (NCBI taxonomy): Eukaryota > Metazoa > Chordata > Mammalia > Lagomorpha > Ochotonidae > Ochotona > Ochotona princeps. Next base: position 25,287 of record NW_026697488.1, on the reverse strand, counting down.
AATCAGCAGGATGGGTAGTTCTATGCCTGAGTTCTCCTCTTGAGTTCCTGGTGAACTTGCCTTCCAACTGGCCGCCAGTGGAGCTTCAATCACTGGTGCCAACCACTGCTCCATCGTCTCTGCTGCTTCCCCATGTCCATAGATCTCCAGGTGTCTCTCTGCCATTGGCCTGTCCTCTCCTATTACCCGGGATTGTGGCCTATCTTCTTTACCCTGGCTACTGATTCTCCATCTGTTTAAACATGTCCTTACCCTATTCTGCCATCTTGCCTGTCTCTTTGATTACTAAAGGTAATCTGCTTCCTGCAGATGCATCATTGGGTACCAGTTGATTGACTTTTCAGTTCCAGCTGGATGCTGAGGTATGGATTTCCCTAACTCCTTCCACTGTCATCAATGGCTACAGGGCTATGGGGTTCTCACGTCAGTTCCAGCAGGTAGGTAGGCCCCAGTGGTGGCCTGGGGTTGCAGGAGGGTTGGCCAAGAGTTCTCAAGGACTGTATGGCTCTTTGTACCAATCAAAGCGCTGGAGGGTAGAGAACAGTCACAGTAGTACGTGCCCCAAGTTCAATGGGAAAGCAGACTTCCCCACAGTGCCATGTGCCACCGCAGGGGGAAGGAGAGTGTGGAGGTGGAATGGGCCCCCGTTCTGCTTGGGCAGGTGGTCTTACCTCTAAAGTCTTGGGAGTTCATCCCCCTGTTGTTCTCAGACACATGTCCCTGGTAGCACAGCACACTTTGGGGGCTGGAGTCTAGGGGATCACCGTTTGTGCTATTTTACTGGGATGTCTGTGCAGCCCAGGCTCAAGGATTTGCCAGGGCCTTTATCCTCCTAGAGTGGCAAGAACTCTATTAGTGATGCCTTTCTACAAGATAATACGAAAATGTGTCTCAAGAGCAGAGGGAGATGCAGTTCCTCCTCTAGGGCAGAGGTCCCATGTGGCTCTGCTGGCAGGACTTGGTGTCTGTGTGACTGCAGATCCCTCCCCTAGCTAGGATTGCTGGGGCTCTCAGGGGCTCTCCTAGTTGCCCTCTCCCCTAAGGGGTGTCTCTGTGGCCAGGTGGACATTCCCTTTCGAGTCACAGCAGCTGATGTCTTTTGCTCCTCTTTCTGCTGTGGATTCTTTGTCAACTGACAGTGTCTCCATGTCTCCTCCATGAGTTCCAGGGCTCTGCCTCAGGCACCCACAACAACATGTGGCAGTTTGCTGGTGCTTTCGGGTCTTGCCATGAAGGTGATAACAAATGGCGTCCCTAGGACCCCATCCTGGACTCTGTCTTGCACTTGGAAAAACTTGTGTAAAAACTTGTGTAAAAACAAGGTAAATCTCTGATTGGGACCCAAGCATCCCAATCAGAGTGCTTGACTGCTCTACTTCCAATCCAGCTTCCTGCTGTTGAAAGCAGACAAAAACCTAGGGCCTGGGCCCCTGTTAACTACATGGGAGACCAGGATGGAACTGCCAACTTCTGACTGTAGCCTGACCCAGCCCTGGCTGTTGTGGCCATTTGGGAAGTGAATCAGCAGAGGAGACACAGAGAGTATGTGTGTGGGGTGGAAGGGGACAGCAGGTGTCTCCTTCTCTGTGCCTTTCAAATACAGGAAACTTCCTTTCAAAAAGAAGACGTGGACAGCAGCCTGCAGCACATCACTTTGAGCCTAGAAGAGGATCTACTGCTGGTCAGGCAATTATTTTCACTTGAGGTAGGATTTGGCTTTTTGCAGATTTTGTCGAAGAGCAGATGTATTCAGTACATCAGGTTTCCATCCATCTTTACAACCTCACTCCTGAGGCTCAGGGACTTTAGCTGAGCCATGCTGCCTGCATGCCCACCACTTGGTTCTGATGATGATTCAGAGATTACGATGATATAGAAACAGTCACCATCTCGGCCTCTGCCTCCCAAGGTAACGCGCTACTTCTCCATACCCAGCACTAATACAGTGTCTCTACTGCCTCCCAGACAAACCTCAAGAAGCATTTAACAGCTGCCCTTCGATAGCCCCCAGGGATTGGTTCTGATGTCCCTTCAGAACCTGAAATCTGCAGACATTGAAGTTCCTTAAATAAAATGGCACTTGGAATTGTCATTGTGGCACAGTGGGCAAAGCTACCGTCTGGGATGCTGCCATCCACATGGGCATCGGTTTGTCCCGGCTACTCCACTTCTGACCCAGCTCCCTTCTAATGGTATGGGGAAAGTAGCAGCGGGTGACCCATCCAAATGGGAGAGCTCTCTCCTCCCCTGACTTCAGCCTTGCCCAACTCTAGCCACTGAGGCCCCTGAGGCCATCTGGAAAGTGAATCTGCTGATAAAGCTCTATCTCAGTCTCTCCATTTCTCAATGCAGCTTTAAAATAAACAAACTATATATATAATATATATATACTATATAACTATTTAGTTATATAGCCTTCTATCATACTTTAAGCCATCTCTAGATTATTTATAGTTCCTATGACAATGTAAACACTAAGTAAATACTGTATTTTTAAGAAAATAATGATGAGGCAAAAATCAGTACACACTCAACCTAGATGCAACCATCATTGCAATGTCTAACTATATAGGACATATCAGCAACAACCTATAACACTCCATCTGCAGTGGGCTGAACCCGTGGCTGCCAGCCTGCAGACAGAGAGGGCTGACAATGTACAGCTTTTGTGCCCACCTATGGGACACAGACTACAGACTCACTACTTTCCCAGAAGATAGTACTTCTTGGACATGGGCACCACCATGGGCGCCTAGTTTTTAATAGCCACAGAGTTAAACGAAGGTATTAGCCCACCATACATATTCTAGAAGCTAGGATAAGGTGAAGTTCAAGGGCCCTGATAGAAGCTGTTGGAAAATTGCAAAGAAAATCCACAAAGAGCAGAATTCTCACAGTAACCTAAGGGGAAATAAAATAGACAGACTTTGGTAGCAGGACTGAGACTCCAAGAATCTGCTCTAGACAGAAGGAATGTGCCAGCAAGCGTGGGTCTACAGTCCCAGGAAGGCATGCTGGACCCAAACCAAGGACACGGTGCATGCGAACACCCTGAAGGCTGCGCCAAGGGACCAAACTCTCAGGTCTCATCCTGACACTGAGATGATGGGTTCGTGAGCACTGTGACAGGAAGGACCCTGTGTTTGTCTAGAAACCAAAGAGGAGGGTGAAAAGAATCTGATCTTACAACGGAAGGATGAAAGTGCTGTCCGTGTGCCCACAACATCCTGAGCTGTCCTGGCACATCCTTTGTCAGGTGTCTGTACTTGCACAGCCTGTACTCTATGAAGACAGAGAGAAAGGAAAGAGTGTGGCCCCTGTTGTTGGAGAAAGAAGAGGAAAGTTCAACTGGAAGGAAAGAGGCGAGGGTACCACCTCTTGCTTCCTGTATAATCTTTCCCTTGAGGAGGGTAAAATGAAACAAGCAGCTGGCTTCATGGGTACATTATGAACCCCCAAGTCCCCCTTTTTGTCAGGAGTAACCATGGAGCCCTCAGGCATGGTCTCAGAGTTGAAGCTACTTGGAGATGTTAGTATTCTTTTCAAAAAGTCTCTTGAGAATGACAGCAAAATTGAACAGAACTGGGTTTCACCATCCAGCACCCTCCCAACCCCCAGGCAGGGCAAATCTACCTCACATCCATCAGCGAATGCGGCAATACATGGAAATGAATAAACCCTGGAAGAGACCATCACAGTTACAATGTGAAACTTGGATTATCCCAGCCACAACCCACAGACACAAGAATATTTATAACTAGGATATGCTGTTGAATTTCTTGGTACAGTGTGGGGGGTTCAAATGTACAAATGGGATGCATAAACAGTTTTTAAATGCCCACCTGGTAGACTCTGAATTACATTTAGTGATTCTCTATACCTCCACCAAAGCACTTGGCAGAATTCCTAAAGAAAGAAATTAGCAAATATGTTCACACCAGAAACTCAACTGTTGGGCTTGGCAGTGTGGCCTAGTGGCTAAGGTCCTCACCTTGGTCCCATATGGCCGCTGGTTCTAATCCCGGCAGCTCCAATTCCTCTCTATCTCTCCTCCTCTCAGTATATCTGACTTTGTAATAAAAATAAAATAAATCTTTAAAAAAAAAGAAGAAACTCAACTGTCCATAACACACTTATCTCTGATGAGCTCATGTGTGTAACAACCACTCCTCTTAAAAATCTCCGGACTTGCTGGAGAGTATTGTTTCAGAAATGTCCCAAACCAAACAAGTGTGCTAAAGACCAACAGAGCTCATTTTGAAAGACACTCACAGATCCCAGACAAGCTGTAAACACAGCCGACATCGCCAGGACACCGAGAAGCAAGGGAACCATGCTGAAGAAGCTGTCTTACCTCTTTCGGTCACCAAGTCTGTCATTCAGGAGATTGAGAAAACAGCGACTATCCTACAAAACAAGTCAAATGTTTTCATTAAAAATATATGTATATATCTTATTTAATACTACCCTGACCAGCACATACAGGTCAGTATGGGCTCCTGCCCAACTACATCCAGTAACATCATGATGCTGCATAAGGGTTCGGGATCATCTTAACTATTCTTTGCCACGAGAAAGAGGCTCAGGCCACAAGCAGATTCCCTTCCTCTGACTGTGAGGGTGGCAACTGAGGAATACTTGGGAGTTTCTGAAGTTATCTGCACATTTGTATGTCACTGAGCCAGAAGAAGCAACAAGAGAATCAGCACTTCCTGCCAGACCCCAGCAGGGTGAGCCTTTCAAGGATGAGTGGCCCAACTAAGAGCTGGGTGCCTCCAGGGGAGACAATTTCAGAAGCTAGATAATTAACGGATCCTGTATTTTCTTCCCTTTCACAGCAAATGTGCCAGTGAAACAGAAGAAATTCATGCCAGAAGCCCACGGGAGTGCAGGACCTTTCTATTTCTCTAAATCAGGTAGCTGGAACTCAAAGGCAAGCTTGGGATAGCCCTGACATGACGTCAACAGCTCCACCTAGACCACAGGGAATGCTGGCAATGGGCTCAGAGCCTGAGAAAATAGAAACATTTAGATGTTAGAAAATCCTGAGGCCCAGAGTGATGGCTCCATGGCTAAAACTTGACCTTCCCAGCACAGGGATCCCATATGAGCGCTGGTTCATGTTCCACATGCTCCACTTTCCTCCCATCCAGCTCTCTGCCTGGGGCCTGAAAAGCAGTGGAGGATGACCCGAAGCCTCGAGACCTGCATTCACACTGAAGACCTGGAAGAAGCTCCAGGCTTCTGACTTTGGATCGGCTCAACTCCAGCCATTGTGGCCACTTGGGGCCTGAGCCATCAGACGGAAGATCGTTCTGTTTCTCCACTTCTCTGTAAAATCTGACGTGCATTTCCAATAAAAATAAATAAATCTTAAAAGGAGAAAACTCTGGCTGTGTAGCTTTTGCCCAGAAGGGTACTTTTAGTCTAGATGCTGTTACTAAGGTTTTGCCTTATACTAAAAGCAGCAGCTTTAGGTGTTTTTTTTCTTGGTTTTTTTTAAAGAGAAGAGGATATATTTTAGCCATGTGAGACTGAAGACAGATACACACAAAAGCCATAAGCTACTTCTGTGCCACTCAAAGGCAAAATCAAGGTGAGCCAGAAGTATAGAGAAGACCCTGAAAATAACCTTTCCTCTACATACAGATGGTGGTTGGACAGCACAACACAACCACCCCACATGACTTGGCCACCAGAGCTAGCCCCACCCATGGGAGCCTGTCACCACCCATGGGAGCCTGTCACCACTTCTCCAGTTCCCCATCCCCCTACAAGTCCATTTACTGTTACTATTTTTATTTATTTATTTATTTATTTATTTATTTATTTATTTGTTTATTTATTTATTATTGGAAAGGTAAATATACGAGAGAAGCGACAGAGAGAAAGATTTTCCATCCACTGATTCACTCATCAAGTGGTCCCAATGGCCGGAGCTGAGTCAATCAAAAACCAAGAGCCAGGAATTTCCTTCAGGTCTCCCACATTGATGCAGGGTTCCAAGGCTTTGGATCATCCTTGACTGCTTTCCCAGGCCATAAGCAGGAAGCTGGATGGGAAGTGGAGTAGCTGGGACACTAACCAGTGCCCTTATGGGATCCCGGCACTTTCAAGCCAAGGATTTAACCATTAGGTTACCGTACTGGGCCCTACATGTCCATTTACAATTGCTCTCCTCATTGAAAACAAAACATTTTTTGCTTGATCCATGAAAATCACTTTGTCTGTAGTCTGTACCATCCCTGTTTGTATTGATGGATCCCTTTCCTTGGAAAACAGGGAGTTTAACAATTTCAGTGAAATCATATAAATGGAAGGAAAAAATTCCTCCCTAAGCCCAACTCATTGCCAAGAACTCAGGGGAGACTTCGCAACTGTTCACTGTTAGGGCAGAACTCTCACCATCTCAAATTCTTGATCCTTAATGTCTTTGAAAGCTTCCGCAATGACGTTATCCTCAAACCACTGCTTGGCAAGTTCCTCCCTCGCTGTTCTAGTTGTCAACCTACACAAGGTTTCGGAAGCTGCAACCTGCTGGTCGTAATCTGGACATGAACACACAGCAGACATGGGTCACTCTGGACAAACGACACAACAAAGGAGTCCCAGAGACGGTGCTTGCTCTGACAAGTCCCATCTTGGTCGCTTCATGCCACACAAACTAACAGCAGAACGTATCCTGGGGTGGGACCCCCAGGCAAGCTGTAACTGACAAATCCTGGGAGAGAAATCTAAAAGATGTCAACAACATATAAATGAATAATATTTGTGGTTTTATGTTAGATACATTTAAAATTTTTAAAGGAAAGGGCTGGCACAATGGCAACACTGGCGGCTAATCCTCTGCCTGCTGCCACTGGCATCCCACATGGGCACTGATTCATTTCTTGGCTGTTCCACTTCTGATCCAGCTTCCTGTTTATGGCCTGGGAAAGCAGTGGAGGATGGCCCAATCCTTGGGACCCTGCACCCACATGGGAGACCCGGAAGTCCTTCCTGGCTCCTAACTCAAGATCAGCTCAGCTCCAGCTGTTGCAACAAGTGGATGGAAGATCTGTCTCTCCTTCCCTCTATAAAAATCTATGTTTTTTAATTTTTATTTATTTTTATTGCAAAGTTTGACATATAGAGAGAGGAGGAGAGACAGAGCGGAAGATCTTCCATCTGATGATTCACTCCCCAAGTGAGCCACAACGGCCGGTGCAGTGCTGATCCGAAGCCAGGAGCCAGGAACTTCTTCTGGCTCTCTAGCAGAAGCCGTCCTTGACTGCATTCCCAGGCCATAAGCAGGGAGCTGGATGGGAAGCAGGGCTGCTGGAATTAGAACCCATGACCATATGGGATCCCAGTGCGCTCAAGGCGAGGACTTTAGCCACTAGGCCATGGCGCCAGGCCCAAAATCTGCCTTTCAAATTAAAAAAATAAATATTTTTTTAATTCAAAGAAAGTTCATCAAAATAGCCATAAAATATTTGTTTAAAAAATAAAATTCTAAGGTTACTTATGATATTCACAATGGACTCTAAAACTGCATAGAGCAAAATACTTTCCATAGGCCGGTACTTATATACATTAAGGGCCAAGGCACCTGGCCTGGTTAAGTCACTGTTGGGATACCCATATCTGATTTGCAGTGTTTTGGTTTGTATTCCAACTCTGCTCCTGATTCCAACTTCCAACTAACGCAACCCTGGGAGGCAGGAGGTGACGGTTCAAGGGACGAGGTCCCGGCCACACACACACAGGAGACCCAGACTGGGTTTCTGTTTCCCAGCTCTGGCTGAGGTGGGCACTTGAGGAATAAACTGGTGGATGGGAGCTCTCTGTCTCTGTCTCTCAAGCATTTTTTAAAATTGTGTTTTTAACTAATTTTTAAAATTTAAATTTAAAAAATAAAATTTTCAGCGCTTATGAAAATACAAAATTTAGAAAAAGTTGCTTAGACATGGAAACTGTGAGTCAAGGAGAAAAGAAATGGCCTGGGAACAAGGACACAGGGCACTCTTCTTCATTTTGACTCCATTTGTTTTCAAAAAGAGTATTTACGGTAGATGTGCCAACATACTAAAATTTAACAAAGTTGCATGGTGAATAAATATGCAATTCCTAATTATTCTTTACAGTGTTCGGTCTGTACCTCTCAAAATAAATTGAAAATCAAATCTCAATACCTCTTTTCAGAGTTTGACCATGATTCATCCTTCCTTCTCCCTGGGTCCCAAATGCTTAGAAAATCCCCTCCAGGGCCCAATATTTAATATAGTAAATATTTACATTCTTACCACCCACAGTTATGATGGTCCTTGCAAAGTCTTTCCTGAAACATTTAAATCAACCACATTTACTGACAGGTACATCAAGTGGCAAAGTTACATCAAGTGTATCATGCTGACAATATTTTTAAAATCAATCTGTACGTTTGAAATGACTTCAAATTCCCCTCACTGACTGTAATGTCAAAACTGTAACGAACACAGTCTCTCACTGGATGAGGTTACTCCTAAAAGTTGGTGGAAAACAGAACTAAAGGGTAGGTTTACTTGGCTGCAAAAAGAGATTCTTGCATATGGAAAGTTGTCTAAAAAGTTCACCAGAAGCAGGGCTGGCATTATGACACAGCAGGTTAAGCTGCTACCTGTGACACCAGGTTGAGTCCTAGCTGCCCCACTTCCAATCGAGCTTCCTGCTAAAGCGCCTAGCAGAGCAGCAGAAAGTGACCCAATGACTTGGGCCCCTGACACTCTTGTAGCAAACCAAAATTCCAGACCTGGTCATTGCAAACTTTGGGAATAAATTAGCAGATGGAACACTGATTAATCTCTCAAAAAATGTATATATTTTTTAAAGTTTGCAAAAAAGTGCCTGTTACAAAATTCTGTGGAAATGGTGCTGTGGTACTGTGGGTAAAGACCATTGCCGGCAGTATAGCATCCTTATGGGAACCCGTTCATGTCTCAGTTGCTCCACTTAACCTCCAGCTCCCTACTGATCGTCTGGGGAAAGTAGCAGAAGATGCCGCAAGTGCCTGGGCCCCTGCTATGTATGTGGGAGATCTGGAAGAAGCTTCTGGCTCTTGGCTTCAGCCTGGCCCAGTCCTAGCTGTTGTGGCCATGTGGGAAGAGAAATCAGTGGATGGAAGAGGTGTGTGTGTGTGTGTGTTTCTTTCTATGTAACTTTCAAATAAACAAATTAATCTCTAAGAAAATTCATGCATGGAATTTCCAGATTTTCACAACAAAACACATTCTATTTTTAAATTCCATTTTCCACAAGCTTTTAAAGTACCTGCATATAATCAAGAATTTCAAGTCAAGTTTAACAACTGTGACACTAATCTGTCTTCCATGTTACAGTAACTCCCATTTTAAAGAAGAGATTTATTGCAACATCTTGTGATAGCCTAGTTTCTCATACGTGGATTGATCTGTTGCTACTCAACAAACAGCCCTAAAACAGCACCACTTCATTTTACACTTGCAGGTCTCACTTGTGCCTGAAAGTCCAGAACAGTCCAGACTTTCCTGAACACACAGATAAGAAGGCAGCATGACCATAGGATTGTGATTTGAAAATTGAGAAAACATCAGAAAACATGAGATCTTCCAATCTCAACATATTAGATATCAGAACATCAATATTAACTCTAAACACATTGAAGATAGTGATTTCACTGTGTCAAATGAAAAAAAAAAGGTGTTTTTGTTTGTTTTATTTTTTAGGAGAAGTCCAGTGCAGAAATGATGAGTGACATGGTTAAACATGACATCAATGCATTGGTGATCATTGGTCACCACCTGTACACTATGGTAAACTCACCAGTAACAGCTGCCCAGCCAATAAATGTTGGACTGCCACTGTCAGGCATTTAAAATCACATTTCACAATATTGTGCTAAATTTGCTCTTTCTGCAGTCACACATGACATCCTTCCTTCCAAATTTCACACTGCAATGACTATGCAGGCACAGCGAGGTCACCCAAAATTCCACCACTTCAAAGCAATGCAAACTCCATGGCCTGTTGGGGTGGCGAACAGCTGGTAACCTAAGAGTCCATGCTCTCCGCAAAGCATCCCGCTGGCCACTGTAAGACTGTCTCACTTGACCTTCACAAGAACTTCACTGGGAAGTTACTGCAAACCCCAGTCTATAGGTAAGCAGCATGAAGGACAATGTTCAAGCTGCACTCCACCCACGGAAGTGGCAAAGGTAGGATTGGAAGCCAAGCAGTCTGGCCCCAGGACTTGCACTGTCAACATTCTTCCCAGTCACTGAGTGAGCTCACATACACAAAAGGAAAAAAATCACGGATGGTCTAATAAAGCATTTCACCTTGCCTTGTAAAATCCAAACAACCCGGGCCTGGCGGCGTGGCCTAGCGGCTAAAGTCCTCGCCTTGAAAGTCCCGGGATTCCATTTGGGTGCCGGTTCTAATCCCAGCAGCTCCACTTCCCATCCAGCTCCCTGCTTGTGACCTGGGAAAGCAGTCGATGACGGCCCAAAGCTTTGGGACCCTGCACCTGCGTGGGAGACCCGGAAGAGGTTCCTGGTTCCCGGCATCGGATCGGTGCGCACCGGCCATTGTGGCTCACCTGGGGAGTGAATCATTGGATGGAAGATCTTCCTCTCTGTCTCTCCTCCTCTTTATATATCCGGATTTCCAATAACAATTAAATCTATTTTAAAAAATTCAAACAACCCATAAAGAAACAAGAACACAGTCAGTCTGCCTCTTCCTCGGTCCTCCCGCGTTATCTAGCACACACGGCAGGTGCACTGAGCCTTCACCGAAACCACGAATGATTGCACTCATCCGTGAGAAGAAAGGTTGAACCAACACCACCACAAGAGTGTTGCTCTTAACAACACCACATACTTGAGGCTAAAGCCACTTAAGATGACATATGCTTTCTGACAAGGGGAGGCTTTTTCTCTCTTCCCGAGGTACAGCTTGCAAAATGAAGTTCAAAGTCCTCACGGCCTTCTCAGAATTGGGGAAGGCATTCACAGGAAAGAAAGAAAACAGAGACCCATGCGTAAGTTTCTTGGAAGCTGCTGGAGCACTTGTTGTCTAGTTTCTTTCTTTTTTTTTTTTAATTATTTATTGTTTAACTTCAGTAATTACATTGTATTATGTGACACAATTACATAGATACTTGGGTTCTCCCCACCCCTCCCCAAACCCTCCCACCATGGTGGATTCCTCCACCTTGTTGCATAACCACAGCTCAAGTTCAGTTGAGATTTCCCCATTGCAAGCGTATACCAAACATAGAGTCCAGCATCTTATTGTCCCGTCAAGTTCAACGGCTTCTTAGGTATACCCTCTCTGGTCTGATGACAGAGCCAGCAGAGCATCATCCCAGTCAATTGAAAGCTCCAACATACCATCAGCAAAAATTTACATCATTATGGAATTAATTGACATATTAATGAGTAACCAATATGTTAAAAGTAAATGCGGGTTCCCAGCCACCTTCTGTGACCACCTCACCTATACTTCAATTTTAGTTTATACACAACATATAACATTCAAAACATAACATGTTATACTTAACATCATATCATCTTAAATTAAGGCAAACATGTGGTATTTAACCTTTTGGGATTGGCTCATTTCCCTTAGCATTATGGTTTCCAGTTTGGCCCATTTGGCCACAAAGAACTGCATTTTGTTTTTTTTAATAGCTGAGTAGTATTCCATGGAGTAGATGAACCATAGCTTTCTTATCCAATCCTCTGTTGATGGGCATTTTGGTTGTTTCCATGTTTTTGCGATTACTAATTGTGCTGCTATGAACATAGGAGTGCATGTTGGTTTCTCATAGAACAAGTGTTCTGGATATATTCCTAGGAGTGCTATTGCTGGATCATACGGTATGTTGAATTTGAGTTGTTTGAATATTCTCCATACTGATTTCCATAGAGGCTGTACCAGCCTGCAGCCCCACCAGCAGTGGAGTAGGGTTCCCGTTTCTTAACTTACCTCCTGCTGAAGCGAATGGCTGATCCTCCTTTCTGTCACCAGGAATCCTAAACTGAGGATGAAGGAATCCAACATCTGCATTTTCCCTGAAAGCATATTTTACAAGAATCAAATGTGTGCCAAAAAGAATTAGGGGAGCTAGTGGTTACGGTGTCCATGTCCTACAGCACTTGGTCTCAACTCCTTGCCATGCAGTCTGTGGGAGGCAGTCAGGGTAACTGAGTTGCTGTTGCCCTCCAGGGAGACCAAGCCCCAGCTGTCCTGGAAGTTTTGGGAGTGAATCAACAGATGGCAGATAGCTCTGCCTCTCCTATCTGGGGAGGAGGAGGAAGGAGAGGAAGAGAAACTGACAAATGTAGGGACAACAGCAGCAGGGGGAAAAAACACAGAAGAGGCACCAGGAAAGCAGAGACCAAAGCAGGTGAGGCAGCAGCAGGAACAGAAACAGCGCTGCACAGCAGCTGTAGCAGGAGGAAGAGAAGCCGCAGCAGATTCAGCACAAGCAAGAGGAGGAGGATGGCAGCAGAGCCGGCACACGAGGCAGCAGCTTACACAGAAGCAGGAAACACCACAGCAAACTCTGCAGGTGCAGGCTCAGTACAAAACAGCAACACAGATGCAGTGGAAAGAACGGCAGGGGAAAAATAAGATGCCAACAATGACCAAGGAAATGACTCCCAAATGACATGGAAAGGCAAATCTACAAAAGCCATGGAATGATGAGGTCTGGCCATGAGACAAGATCAAGTCTGTGTTAAAGCCACTACCAGCAGGTGTTGTGGCACAGGAGTTAAGCCCTGGCACCTCAGGTCCATATTGGAATGCCCGTTGGAATCCTAGCCACTCTGCTTCCAGCCCAGCTCCATGCTAACAGCCCCGGCAGTTGAGACCATGGGGGAGTGAACCAGCAGATGGAAGAGGTGTCACTCTGCCTTTCAAATCAACAAACCTCTTGGGTGAGCACTGGTACAGCGAGTTACGTGGTCCCTTGTGAGACCAGCATTCATAACAGCTTGCCAGTTCTAGTCCCAGCTCTTTCGCCTCTGATCCAGCTCCCTGCTAATGTACCTAGGAAGACAGCAGATGCTGGCCCAAGTGCTTGAGGTCCTGCTACCCGTGTGGGGAGCAGGAGGAAATCCCAGACTCCTGACTTTATCCTGGCCCAAACATAGCTGTTGCAGTCATTTTGGGACATGGAAAATCAATTGATCTCTCTCCCGTCCCTGGTGTGTGTAACTCTACCACTCAAATAAATTTAAAAGTTCCAGGCCACATATGTATGAATCATGCAGATATCCACGAAGGAAAACGGAACAAGCAGTATGACTCTTCCCTGTCATCATACCTAAAGCAAAACTGATTTCTGATTTCTACACCAACTAAGAATGTACAGTTCCTTGTACAGTTTCATTTATCATTACTACTATTATTGTTATCATTTTCTGATACAGTTCCATAGGCCCTAGGACTTCCCTTACTCCCTCCCCAAATTCCCTCCTCCCACAAGTTCTACTATATTATTACTATAGCACAGTTTCTCATGAACAGTCATATGTCCATCTTTGCGGGCATGGACAATGGCAGAGAGTCCCACATCCTATTGTCAAGATACAGTAAACAGTTTCATTGGGAGTCCATCTTTGGAAGTAGAGATGCATACTGCAATGCATCCTCACATCTGGATAAGACAGTCTCCATTACAGTTACTATACATCTGCTTAAATGAAAAGCCACAATACAAAATCAACAGGAAGAAATAGAAATTAACAATGCTATGAAGTTAAATAACACGCTACTGAATGACCAATGTGTTGAAGAGAAAGAAAATCAAGAATATTCCTTAACAAAATGATGCTATCGTATGTTCTATAAGTCATTGAAGAATTTAATGAGGGGAAAGAAAAAGTGTTTTGAAGAGATGGAATTAAAAAAAATCAAAATCCATAATATAGTTTCTGTTAATCTTTGTTGGTGATATGTCTTCTGCAGGCAACAAATAGATGGGTTTTGTTTCTATACTCCTGTCTGCTAATCTATGACATTCGATTGATGCGTTTAAGCCATTCACATTCAGGGTTAATATGAATAGGTGGTAATTTGATTCTGTCATTTTAGCAATGGGTTGTTCATTAATTTAGTCTACCGTTGTTATTTTACTGAGATGTTCTTCACATTTGCCTTTGATTTTGGTGGGTGCTATTTCTCTTCTCTGTCAAGAGACCGTCTTTAAGTACCCTTTGTAGGGCAGTTTTGAAAGAGGTATATTCTTTTTACTGTGGAAGAACTGTATTTCATTTGCAAAGATAACAGAAAGTTATGCTGGGTAATCCTGGGCTAACTATTTTTTGCTTTTAGAATCTGGAATATGTCACTCCATTCTCTTCTGGCCTGCAGAGTTTTCCTGTGAGAGGTCTCCTGTGAATTTAATTGGCATTCCTTTATATGTCAGTTGATTTGTTCATGTGCACATTTAAGGGTCTTTTTCTTATGTTTGATTGAAGAGAGCTTGATTATCATGTGTCATGGTGAAGATCACTTTTGGTCAAGCCTGTTGGGAGTTCTGTGGCCCTCCAGGATGTTGTTTCCCAATTCTTTCTCTAGATTAGGGAAATTTTCCCTGATTATTTCATTAAATACATTTTTTTAAAGATTTATTTATTTTATTACAAAGTCAGATATACAGAGAGGAGGAGAGACAGAGAGGAAGATCTTCTGTCCGATGTTTCACTCCCCAAGTGCGCCGCAACGGCCAGTGCATGCTGATCCGATGCCAGGAACCAGGAACCTCCTCCAGGTCTCCCACGCAGGTGGAGGGTCCCAAAGCCTTGGGCCGTCCTCAGCTGCTTTCCCAGGCCACAAGCAGGGAGCTGGATGGGAAGTGGAGCTGCCAGGATTAGAACCGGCGCCCAAATGGAATCCCGGGGCTTTCAAGGCGAGGACTTTAGCCACTAGGCCGTGTCACTGGGCCCCAATAAATACATTTTTAAACCCAACTTCTCTTTCTGCACCTTCTGGGAATCGCATAACTCTTATACTTGACCTTTCAATAGTGTCTTTCAGTTCTTAAATATTTTTTTAGCTTGACCTAGCTCTGCTTCCAGCTTTTTGCTTGTTTCCTCCTGGTGACAAGAAATATCTTCCAATTCTGAGATTCTTTCTGCTGCCTCCTTCATTCTATTTTGGAGACTCTCCACTGTACTTTTTATTCACTCCACTGTATTTTTCATTTCTGATATATATCAGCTTTCATTTGATTCATTTCCAGTGTGACATATTCCTTAAATTCCTTAAACTATTAAAGTATTACATGATTCTTGTTGTTGATAAGAAGTTTCATAACAAGTGTTTTGAATTTTGTGTTCCCCATTTTCTCGATATCTTCCTCAGTGAACTCTGAGGTTGGCTAAGGGTTTTGCTCCTTTACAGGAGAGTATTCAGTAATATTCATTGTGACTGTGGCTCCTCTTTTGCTATTGGTCACTGTACTTCTGCTTCCTTGGGACAGGTTTCTACACTCTGTCACCCACAGGTCTGCAATTTGATTTTATTTATTGTGGTTGGCACGCATCTCTTTGTTTGCAGTTACTTGGGCCACTTTTTCCACCACGTTCCAACTCTGGGTTCTCATGTTAGACATCTACCATGGTCTAGACAGCCCCAGCTCCTGGCTCACCACTCTCCACCTTCTGTGATACTGTGCTGAGGCTGCATCGTTGTCTGTACAACCTTTCTTCCACTTCCGGTTGGAGCAGGTCCTAGGATTAGGGAGACACCAGGTGTCCTATATAGCCAGATTGATGGTGGTGCTAATCTTGCTGGAGCCTATTGGCTGTTAGGTCTGAGGGCCACACAGACCTGTTTTGACCCATATGCCATAGTTGGTATTATTTTCCTGTGGGACCCGTGCAACACACTGAGCTCAGTGAGTTTTCCCCCAGCTCTGCACATGCACAGCTCACTGTTGTCACTGCAGTTGTAAAGTTTTTCCACACTGTTCAGATTTGCGCCTGATGTGTCACTACTAGGGTTCTTGATCTGCTGGTAGTCAGGACTGAGTTCTAAGCAGACCTGTCTTGGGTGGAACCTGTAGGATGCCACATTGTTGCAGTTCACTGAACCAGAATGAGTTCATACCAGCTCAGTGCATGCACAGTGCTGTCCTATCACAGCCTTTGCCTTCCTATACAAAATGCTGCCTGCTTTGGCTCTAGCAGGCAGACTAGGCCCTGAAGTCCATGTTGTTCCTGCACTGCCTGTCTGGAACCTGCCACTCTGTTTCTGCTCCTGGTGAAATCCAACAGATCAGCAGACAGGCAGTTCTTTGGGTTCACCTCCTGAGCTCTGGGGAAACGCCCCTTCCCACCTTGTTGCCAGTTGAGTTCTCACTGCAGGTGCAGTTCAGGTCACCGCTGGCTGAGTGCTGCTGGGGTATCAGTCACTGCCACACCACACTGTTGTGTATGCTGCTTTCCTGTGTCTGTCACTCTCCAGGTGCTCCTCTGCTGTCATTCTGCCTTCTCTTATTTCCTGGAATGTGTCCTCTCTGCTTAACATCGGCTAACGTTTCTCTGTTTAAACATGTCCTTACCCTATTCTGCCATCTTGATTCTCCCTAGTTTCCTTTTGTTTTTCCAAAATACTAATTTTGAGGCCAGTGCTATGGCTCAACTGCCTAATCCTCTACCTCCAATTGCCAGCATCCCATATACGCATTGGTTCATGTGCTGGCTACTCCACTTCCCATCCAGCTCTCTGCTTATGGCCAGGGAAAGCAGCAGAGAATGGCCCAAAGCCTTGGGACTCTGCATCCACATGGAAGACCCAGAAGAAACTCCTAGCTTCTGGCTTTTAAATATATACGTATATATTTTTTTCCACTGGAAAGGCAGATTTACAGAGAGAAGGAAGATCTTTCACTCTGTCTCTCCATCTACTGGTTTACCTTCCAAAAGGCCACAAGAGCCTGAGCTAATCCAATACGGAGCCAAGAGCTTCTTCCAGGTCTCTCATGTAGGTGCAGGATACTAAGGCTTTGGGCCATCATCTGTTGCTTTTCCAGGGCATAAATAAGGAGCTAAATAGGAAATGGAACAGCTGGGACAGTGCCCGCATGGGAATTTGGTGCTTGCAGGTGAAGGGTTAGTGTGTTGAGCCACTACACTGGCCCCACAATTTCCTGTTATTTCCATATGCTTCTTACATTTGTGTATTACAATAAAAATTAAGATTGTGCAAAGGTTTAGTCTGACAGAGAAGCAGATAGCAGCAGTGTGAAAGTGCTCTCATCAGTTGGTTCATTCTCCAACAGTCCACTCACTCCAAGTCTCTTTACATGAATATTGGGGCTACAAATGTCCAAATACACAATGGAAAATACTTTTTCTGCCAATTTTTAAAGACCACAATTATCACTTATGAAGTTCACAAAAAAAATTAACTTGAAGATATGTGGAGTCCACTGACAGATGGTGAAGACCTCTGACAAACACAGCACAGCTGGTAACAAGTCTGAAATCCCCCGTGACCAGACATCGTCAATAACCACTCTTGAACATGAAAATCAAAAAGGTGTATCACACAAAAAGTTTCTGAAATGGTCCAATGTTTTAAATATACCTTGGAGTTCATAATAACTGAAAGTATCAAAATCGTCTTTTCTGTGAGCCACGTTGGAAAAGAAAAAATCAACCACCTAGTCCCCAGTTTCCTCTTCTAGAATCCTTACCTTTATACTCTTAAAGGAAGAAAGCAGCCAAAGCAAATTCAGGTCAAGTCAGCAAAAGCTACACTGGCCTGGTTTTCCTCTTGGTCTGCCTCTAGGTTTGAGTAACTGTGGTGGCATGAGGAGGGCTTTGTGGCAGATGGCACTTCAGTGGCCACATGCCAAAGAGATTACCCAGAAACAGGTGAGCTGAGATGGCCAAACTTCCCAATCCATCCTCTCAGGACCTACCAGCCCCCGGTGCTGCCTCAGTGGGAACCACAGCACTGACCATGCTGCTGGTATGCAATGACCAACCTGGATTTTCACGACTTGAACAAAGCTTAGCAGCCATTTAGCGACAGCAGCAACTACAAACACAACCAGGCAAATAAACAGGTTTTCACAACAAAATGTATTTCAACACTATCATATGCTTTCTCAATAAATTCAAATATATTTAACCCCACTTTCAATAGTCTCTGTATTGTAATATTAATTAAAATAGGTAGCCAATTGGTAGCTAATAATAGACTTACCTTTTCTACTGCATCTGGAAATAACCTAATAAAAAGAAAGGTTTCAGCTATTATTCTAAAACAGCATTCTAAACTGTAACGTTCATGTTAGTAGAGGGTGCCCTCATAGGCAGAGGGTGCCCTTAAAGAACTTTCGAGAAAGCTTACGTGACCCTCAGCCTCCTGAATACAATGAGCAAGTGGCTATTTGTACATATGTAAATAAGCCATTTTTCTTTTAACACGGACATGTGTGTTGATGTACAGTTATTCTTTAAATGATACTCTGATAATAAAGTCTTTTAATGAAACGCACATCTGACAGAAATTCAGGCTTTGAAAATAACCTCGAGGGGCCAGCACTGTGGTGTAGCATGCTCCCCCACCAACTACAGAGTGGCCTCTTGGATGGCAGCTGTTCTGAGTCCTGGCTGCTCCACTTCTGATTCAGCTCCCTGCGAACGCACCTGGGAAAGCAGCAAAGGATGGCCCAGGTGCTTGGGCTCCTGTACCTGTGGAAGAGACCTGGATGAAGCTTTGCTATTCCTGTCCACTTCCTAGGGGGCATGCACAGTGAAGTTCCCCAGAGCCTTACCATAGCAGTGTCCAGGAAGTCTTCTGTCGCACTGATCAGAGATACATCTGAGACCAGGTCTTCCATGGTCAGAAATCCTGTCATCCTCTCAAACCAGGAAACTATGTAGCCGAGACAGAAAAGGCAGATGGAACCACACAGGACTGAGTAATTGCAGCCTAGTCAATGAAAATTCTCTAGGAGATTTTCTCAGGCGACCAGAATGGGACTAAAGCTCCTCTTCCCTGCACATGTCCAGGTAGGCCTGGCTCTCATATCTGCCATGCGGAAGATTCATGATGGAGCCAGAAACCTCCAGGAGCCTCCTAAGCTCTCAGGTTCTCAGCAGGAATTGAAGACTTAGCCAGGATGGATGCCAGAAAGCTCCAGAAGGGACTGGCAAGACAGGACTGAGCTCAACGGATCTTCCCAACACAGGGGGAAACGTGCAGAAAGCAACCTGTCAACGGAGATGCAGAACTGGGAACAGCTCCACCCTGTGCCACCCTGATGACACTCGATGGGCCCAGGCCTGGCTACCTTTCTTATGTCAAACACAGCTGGCTAAAACAAGGTTTGGCTTTTCATAGAAATATATATTCGATTTCATATTAAGTTGCTAGGATGGGAATAATTTATAACAAACTTTATAAAAAAGACTTATTTTTATTAAAAAGGCAGACATGGAGAGAAGGAGAGACAGAAAGAAAAATCTTCCAACTGTGGGTTCACTCCCCAAATAGCCCCAACAGCAGAAACTGAGCCATTTGGAAATAGGAGCTGCTTCTGGGTCTCCAGCTGTCCTTCTCTCTGCAAATCTCCATTTCCAACAAAAATATCAGTAAGTCAGAAAAAACAAACAAAACTTCTGTCACCTTCCTAGAATATATTTACTCAATAAAGCAAAGGCCATCTGAAGACCATTTTTTGCTGAGACAGGTCAGAAGAGAAAACGGCTCTTGCTGAGCAGGAGTTTGGATAAACAGCTCCTTACAGAGCCTTGAACACTGCATTTCAGAATCAAGCACCCTGCTGAACATCACAAACAAGCCTCAATGGGAACTGGGACAAGCTGGCACTATCTGAAAATTCCCTGATCCTAGACCCAGGAAATCAAAATTGCTGGTGACAGAGCCCAGGCAATGGTTAACTCTCTCCACATGACTGGTGACTGTTACATAGGCAAGGTCTGAGACATTTCCTGCATCTACATCAGAAAAACCTTCACTTTAGATTCAATCACCTGGGGGCCTAGAGTTGTGGCACACTGGGTTAAGCCACTACCTGCGGTGCTGGCATCCCAACTGTTCCGCTTCCCCTGTCTCCCTGTTACTACATCTGGGAAAGCAGCAGAGGATGGACCAAGTGCCACCTGCTTGGGAGACCCAGCAGGGATTCCCAGCTCCTGCTTTTGCCCTGGTCCAGCGCTGGCTGTAGTGGTATCAATCAACAGATGAAACATCTTTCTTTGTGTCCCCTCTGCCACTTTGCCTTCCAAATGTATGAATGCCTAAGTCTGTGGGCACACTGAGGTAGATGCGGGCAGCCAAGAGATCTTAGAATTTCTCACCTCTGGTGCAAGAAGCCAAGAGAAATAACTCCCTTAGGACATTCTCTCCCCTGCACCCCCATCAGGGTCCCTAAGGAGACAGCCAACAACCATCTCCATCCCTTGGCACCACTGTAGCCTGGCAAGGAGTGGCACACCTTCTCTCTCTACTCTTCCAACCCTCTTCCCCTGTGGACAGAGGAGGGAAGGCAGGAACATTTTTCTCAGCCATCCCACTGCCCCCCAAACCCAACCCTCTCCATCCTAATCAAAAGTCCACAATGGTCTGCAACCTCCTCACCTTTGCAATAAATATTAAAATTTAGAAATGCAAGTGGTATCCCAACAGCAAGAAACATAATTATGTTCCAAATCATCCACTGTCTATAAAAAATATTACTGAGTCCTTTAGTGCATTAAAGGAAACAAAATGGTATGTTTAATTCAAAGCTCAGAGAAACATTTTTGGTGCGATGATGTCCAAAAATCAAAAGAATTGAATCATCTGTCTTCTGAAACTATATTTTCTCCATCCTTAAATTCATGATTAAAATCTCATGCTCTTTTATGTTAATGTGATCCAACTTACCCCAGGACCTCCCCTCAAGAAGTGACCTCAACTGAGGGAGGTCAGTTCTTAAAAAAAAAAAAAAAAAAAAAAGATTTGAAAGAGTAACAGAAGCAGGGACACACACACACACACACACGGACAGCTCTCTCTCTCTCTGAGAAAATAGCTTCTTCTCCTTGCTTCTCTCCCCCCCACCGACCCCCAGAAAGCTGCTGCGCTGGCAAAGCTAGAACTGCATACTGGTTTCCCACAATGGGGTGCAGTGGCCCAAGCACTTGGGCCATCTTCTGCTGCTTTTCCCAAACACATTAGCAGGTAGCTGGATTGGAAGTTGAGCAAATTGGTGCCCGTGCTTGGCATTACAGAAGGTGGCAAGCACTGTCCACTATCCCATGAAGCTATGCTTTAAAATACCTCGGTTCGGCACAGTGTGATAGCTCAGTGGTTACATCCTGGCCTTGCAACTGCCAGGATCCCATAAGGGTGCCGGGTGGTATCCTGACTGCTCCACTTCCCATTAGCTCCCTGCTTGTGGCCTGGGAAAGCAGTACAGAACAGCCCAAAGCCTTGGGACCTTGCACCTGCGTGGGAGACCCAGAAGAAGTTCCTGGCTCCTGGCTTCGGATCAGCTTAGCTCTGGTCATTATGGCCACTTGGGGAGTGAACCATCAGATGGAAGATCCTTCTGTCTTTCCTTCTCTCTGTAAATCTTTGCAATAAAAAAAATCTTTTTTAAAAATAAAATACCTTGGTCACCACTCCAGCTCTCCCCGTCAAAAACTAATTTTTGTCACCATTCCATCTCCCTCCCCACCATATATTTGTTGAATACAGATGTAGCAAAGTGGGGATACAGATGTGGCAAAGAGGGGATACAGATGTGGCAAAGAGGGGATACAGATGTGGCAAAGTGGGGATACAGATGTGGCAAAGTGGGGATACTGATTTCTTCTCTGATTTGGTCTCCGTGGGACAGAATAATGTAACACAACTAAACCTACCCTAATCCTTCAGGTTACCCAGAGCTTCAAGCAGTGACAAGGTGACACTTATCTTTGGGATCAGTCCCTGCTGAATTAGTAAAGGCTCATCTTCTTCAGGACCATCCATGAAGAACTGCCGACCACAGGTGAGCAGCAGGGAGATATGCCCAAAGGCATGCTCATCCAGCTCCTAGGCAGGAGACCACACTGCGTCACCACTCACGTCGGCAGTTCAACGCAGGTACTTTGGGCACACCAGAAAGCAAAACATACTTGCCTTATTGATGGAGCTATCGAGCTTTTGTAAGAGCAGACGACTGTATTTTTGAGGGGAATGGCTCTCTTTCTGTTCAAAGTATTCTTTGATTTTCTGAACTCTATTACCATCAAATGCATCGGTAATGAGTGACTGAAGCTGGAAAGGCAACAGTGTGCAAATTACTCCTTACCCCAGAACATTCTATAATATCTCTAGTTCATATTATCTGTAATAATTCAATGTGAAATAGAGGTCAGCATGGAACAATGTTGAATAGGAGGCAATCACGTAACAAGTGATCGAAGTTTCTTGGCTTGTTAATACTCAAAGGCAGCAGAGAGCCTGTCCCGTGATGCTGACACACCCTAAAGTTGGAGACCCACTTGACTGGAAACATGTGATCCTACAGGTGAAAATTCTTAGCAATGCTGGCAATCTTATAACCCTAAAATGCTCATAAAGTCACACAAATGATCCTAGTAGAAAAAAATTAAAATTCCATTACAAACAATGGAAGCTGATGAATTCACAAATTGGCCATTTTGAGATTGATTTGTTTTCTAACTAAACATTATCCAAGACCTGTTTTAAGTACATACACTTGTGTAACATTCTTAACTATCACCTCTAAAGGATGCCTGGAGCTGAGGTCAAACCTCCGGAGAGCACCCAGCGGGGCCTCCTACTCTCATCCTCTACCTCCTATCCTGCAACTCCTATCCTCTACCTGGCAGCCCCAGTCCTGCCTGCTGAAAACCCTACCATGGCTGTCCCTCCTCTCAGAATCAACCTAAACCTTTGGCTGTCATCTGCAGGTGTCTGCGTGATCTGATCTCTGGCTGACTTCTAGGTCAACCCTCCCTTGCTGCCGAGTCCTCGGATAAGCCAAGCCCTTCCCAGCACAACTGTTCCAAGGCCAGGCTGCAGTCTCCCTGCCCCTTTCCCTGTGACTGGTTCCTCCCCATCTCAGCTTGTCAGGTAGATCTTCCAGGGCTACCTGTTGTAAAGGAAGCCAGTGCCTCCTTGCATCCCCAAAGCTTTCCCATTCTGACACCTAATTCCTCTTGGCTGGGAACCTGCCTCCCTGACTCTGCCACAATCATGTGGGCAAGCACTGCTTGAGCTTGGTTCATTTCTGGCTGCTTACATCCAGCACAGCACTAAGGCACAGGATCCTGCAGCCTAGGGCGCTCAGGGTGGCTGATGGTGAAAACTGACCAGAAGCGTGGATACACTGGATGGGGGAGATTCAGGAAAGGATAGATTTCTCTGCTTCTGGCTTAAGAACTGAAGGGACCATTGTGCTGATGGCCCCTGGGGAACAGGGAAGGGGCTGGAACTCACCCACAGAAAGAACAAGAAATAGTCTTTGCCAAGAAAGCAGCTTGTGCAAAAAAAAAGACTTAAACATTCAAAGAATCCCACTTCAAAGTTTTTTTTAAGCCTTCTATTGTTTCCCTCAACACAAAATTTTAACTGTACGTTCCACTTCTTTCAGGTCAGAGTAAAACAGCATTTCAAAACAAAACTTTACAAATACAGCACGAAGATTACCAGCAAAGTGCATCCTAATTGAACAAGTTTACAGAAAAAAAGCCAAACTCCATCGTGCCGATAAAGCACAACTATTTTGAACCAACCATTGTCAAATGTCAGGTTGCAAAGTACAAATTAAACAAAGGGTCTCTACTCAGGAGTCTGTTTTCCGTACAAATTTAAACAACACCGAAGGGCTCCCATACTGAAAATTTCAAGAATCAAACCACAAGAGAAATGTCCAGAAACTTTGATAATTGTCTGAGCTCTCTATTTTTTTTTTTTTTTTCAGGAAACAAGCCCTGGTTTTGCAACACCTTACCACCACATTGAAAAACTCCATGTTTCCTGCTCACTTCACCCTCACAATGGAATTGGAAAGTGTGAGACACACAGTATTTTAAAGTCCACTTTGAAGTCTAGACAGAGGTAACGGTGCTACTTCTTGAACTTGACCAAAAAATTCCCCAACGGTGTACTTTTGTCATATTCTATCACCACTATTTACGAACGCGAAAACAAGGGATATGAAGTCAAAGACCCAAATCCAGACTGACTTTTTCACCAACAGAGTATTCTAATTAACGCCAATTAAACGAATGTTGCAACTCGGGCAGAACCGCACCACGGGTGCCTTAGGAGGTCTTCACTTAGTCGCACAAGTTTTCTGGAGTCCCAGCGTTTGGGACAATGGGTCTGGACCCAGAGAGAGCAACTTGAAAAAATCTGCCTGGTCGCTTTCTAACTTGAATCCCCCCCTTCCGGAGCGCTGTAGTAGTGAGGAACTAGATCACCTTTCCGCTGCCGCCCAAACACTCAGACTAAACCTAAGGAGCTTGAAGCCGCAGACCGGACCCGCTGCCCCATCCCCTGAGCTCAGAGCCTCCCCGCCAGCTTAAACCTCAGCCCGCCAAGCTAGTGGCCGAGAGACCGGGGCTCAGTGGACTCCGGGTTCCACTGGGGTCACTCACCAGCGGCATTGTGCTCCTCCGGGCCCGACGCTGGCCTTCCCCGGTCCCTGGTCCCCGTCTCCTGGCCCCGGGCGCGCTGCTCACCTGAGGGCGCACACCTGCGCTATTCTCCATTCCACCTCCCACGAGTAGGGCGGGTGGAGGACGCTGGGTCGCAGGTGTCTGGATTTAGAGCTTCTCCAGAAATACTAGTTGATGGACAGGCCGCTGAAACCTACAACAACTCTGATTGAAATCAAGACACACGCACGCCTGACTAACCAGCGCACTCAGGTCGGGACACCTGGGCGCGTGCTCACAGGCGCACCCGCAGAAAATGGTGATCACTGGAACAGGAACTCAGTGAAAGCTTTCCCTCCTATGCGGAATTACGAAGCCAGAGCTGGTGAAGCATTCTCTCTATGCGTCAAAGCCCTTAGAGCTGATTTTTGTGCCCTGATTGGAATGGATCCAAGCTACACTCTTCCCTGCCAAGAACCAGGCCTGCCCCTAAAATTACGACAATGCTCCCGAGACCATAGAGATATTTTCATTTTGCTTTGCTTAAATGCCCTTCTGCGTGAGTGGCAGAAAAGGGGTGTTTGAAAAAAAAGACACGTGAATACAGTAGCAAAAAAATAAAACTGCAGTTTGAGTT
>NW_026697487.1:0-85044 GCF_030435755.1 Ochotona princeps | reverse complement strand
GAAGTTAGTGAGCCAAATGGAGTTGTTCTCCCACAAGAACCACTCGGCTGATCCTTCTTCAATATGCCCTTCACCAACATGCAGTATTTCCTTGATTGAATTAGCTCTCACACCAATATTTGCGTCTAGAGCCTTTGCATTGAGGGCTATCTGAAAACGGCTGTGGCGCTGAAGTTGCCTGTGAATGTGGAGTTGGTGGCATGTGAAACCCGCATGTGGAGCATTCGTTTGTGTGGGATGCTCTACCAGATTCATTCCTAGATAATGCACTCAAAAGGCACTAAGCATAGAGTGTGAAAACTGAGTTTCCTTGAGAGCTGCTTGGAAGCCTGATGGTGTGTGAAGTTAGTGAGCCAAATGGAGTTGTTCTCCCACAAGAACCACTCGGCTGATCCTTCTTCAATATGCCCTTCACCAACATGCAGTGTTTCCTTGATTGAATTAGCTCTCACACCAATATTTGCGTCTAGAGCCTTTGCATTGAGGGCTATCTGAAAACGGCTGTGGCACAGAAGTTGCCTGTGAATGTGGAGTTGGTGGCATGTGAAACCCGCATGTGGAGCATTCGTTTGTGTGGGATGCTCTACCAGGTTCATTCCTAGATAATGCACTCAAAATGCACTAAGCATAGAGTGTGAAAACTGAGTTTCCTTGAGAGCTGCTTGGAAGCCTGATGGTGTGTGAAGTTAGTGAGCCAAATGGAGTTGTTCTCCCACAAGAACCACTCGGCTGATCCTTCTTCAATATGCCCTTCACCAACATGCAGTGTTTCCTTGATTGAATTAGCTCTCACACCAATATTTGCGTCTAGAGCCTTTGCATTGAGTGCTATTTGAAAACGGCTGTGGCGCTGAAGTTGCCTGTGAATGTGGAGTTGGTGGCATGTGAAACCCGCATGTGGAGCATTCGTTTGTGTGGGATGCTCTACCAGGTTCATTCCTAGATAATGCACTCAAAAGGCACTAAGCATAGAGTGTGAAAACTGAGTTTCCTTGAGAGCTGCTTGGAAGCCTGATGGTGTGTGAAGTTAGTGAGCCAAATGGAGTTGTTCTCCCACAAGAACCACTCGGCTAATCCTTCTTCAATATGCCCTTCACCAACATGCAGTGTTTCCTTGATTGAATTAGCTCTCACACCAATATTTGCGTCTAGAGCCTTTGCATTGAGAACTATCTGAAAACGGCTGCGGAAGTGAAGTTGCCTGTGAATGTGGAGTTGGTGGCATGTGAAACCCGCATGTGGAGCATTCGTGTGTGTGGGATGCTCCACCAGGTTCATTCCTAGATAATGCACTCAAAGGGCACTAAGCATAGAGTGTGAAAACTGAGTTTCCTTGAGAGCTGCTTGGAAGCCTGATGGTGTGTGAAGTTAGTGAGCCAAATGGAGTTGTTCTCCCACAAGAACCACTCGGCTGATCCTTCTTCAATATGCCCTTCACCAACATGCAGTGTTTCCTTGATTGAATTAGCTCTCACACCAATATTTGCGTCTAGAGCCTTTGCATTGAGGGCTATCTGAAAACGGCTGTGGCGCTGAAGTTGCCTGTGAATGTGGAGTTGGTGGCATGTGAAACCCGCATGTGGAGCATTCGTTTGTGTGGGATGCTGACCAAGCTTCATTTCAGTCCTAGGCACTCAAAGGGCACTAAGCATAGAGTGTGAAAACTGAGTTTCCTTGAGAGCTGCTTGGAAGCCTAATGGTGTGTGAAGTTAGTGAGCCAAATGGAGTTGTTCTCCCACAAGAACCACTCGGCTTATCCTTCTTCAATATGCCCTTCACCAACATGCAGTGTTTCCTTGATTGAATTAGCTCTCACACCAATATTTGCGTCTAGCGCCTTTGCATTGAGGGCTATCTGAAAACGGCTGTGGCTCTGAAGTTGCCTGAGAATGTGGAGTTGGTGGCATGTGAAACCCGCATGTGGAGCATTCGTTTGTGTGGGATGCTCTACCAGGTTCATTCCTAGATAATGCACTCAAAAGGGCACTAAGCATAGAGTGTGAAAACTGAGTTTCCTTGAGAGCTGCTTGGAAGCCTGATGGTGTGTGAAGTTAGTGAGCCAAATGGAGTTGTTCTCCCACAAGAACCACTCGGCTGATCCTTCTTCAATATGCCCTTCACCAACATGCAGTGTTTCCTTGATTGAATTAGCTCTCACACCAATATTTGCGTCTAGAGCCTTTGCATTGAGGGCTATCTGAAAACGGCTGTGGCGCTGAAGTTGCCTGTGAATGTGGAGTTGGTGGCATGTGAAACCCGCATGTGGAGCATTCGTTTGTGTGGGATGCTCTACCAGGTTCATTCCTAGATAATGCACTCAAAATGCACTAAGCATAGAGTGTGAAAACTGAGTTTCCTTGAGAGCTGCTTGGAAGCCTGATGGTGTGTGAAGTTAGTGAGCCAAATGGAGTTGTTCTCCCACAAGAACCACTCGGCTGATCCTTCTTCAATATGCCCTTCACCAACATGCAGTGTTTCCTTGATTGAATTAGCTCTCACACCAATATTTGCGTCTATAGCCTTTGCATTGAGTGCTATTTGAAAACGGCTGTGGCGCTGAAGTTGCCTGTGAATGTGGAGTTGGTGGCATGTGAAACCCGCATGTGGAGCATTCGTTTGTGTGGGATGCTCTACCAGGTTCATTCCTAGATAATGCACTCAAAATGCACTAAGCATAGAGTGTGAAAACTGAGTTTCCTTGAGAGCTGCTTGGAAGCCTGATGGTGTGTGAAGTTAGTGAGCCAAATGGAGTTGTTCTCCCACAAGAACCACTCGGCTGATCCTTCTTCAATATGCCCTTCACCAACATGCAGTGTTTCCTTGATTGAATTATCTCTCACACCAATATTTGCGTCTTGAGCCTTTGCATTGAGAACTATCTGAAAACGGCTGCGGAAGTGAAGTTGCCTGTGAATGTGGAGTTGGTGGCATGTGAAACCCGCATGTGGAGCATTCGTGTGTGTGGGATGCTCCACCAGGTTCATTCCTAGATAATGCACTCAAAGGGCACTAAGCATAGAGTGTGAAAACTGAGTTTCCTTGAGAGCTGCTTGGAAGCCTGATGGTGTGTGAAGTTAGTGAGCCAAATGGAGTTGTTCTCCCACAAGAACCACTCGGCTGATCCTTCTTCAATATGCCCTTCACCAACATGCAGTGTTTCCTTGATTGAATTAGCTCTCACACCAATATTTGCGTCTAGAGCCTTTGCATTGAGGGCTATCTGAAAACGGCTGTGGCGCTGAAGTTGCCTGTGAATGTGGAGTTGGTGGCATGTGAAACCCGCATGTGGAGCATTCGTTTGTGTGGGATGCTGACCAAGCTTCATTTCAGTCCTAGGCACTCAAAGGGCACTAAGCATAGAGTGTGAAAACTGAGTTTCCTTGAGAGCTGCTTGGAAGCCTAATGGTGTGTGAAGTTAGTGAGCCAAATGGAGTTGTTCTCCCACAAGAACCACTCGGCTTATCCTTCTTCAATATGCCCTTCACCAACATGCAGTGTTTCCTTGATTGAATTAGCTCTCACACCAATATTTGCGTCTAGCGCCTTTGCATTGAGGGCTATCTGAAAACGGCTGTGGCGCTGAAGTTGCCTGAGAATGTGGAGTTGGTGGCATGTGAAACCCGCATGTGGAGCATTCGTTTGTGTGGGATGCTCTACCAGGTTCATTCCTAGATAATGCACTCAAAAGGCACTAAGCATAGAGTGTGAAAACTGAGTTTCCTTGAGAGCTGCTTGGAAGCCTGATGGTGTGTGAAGTTAGTGAGCCAAATGGAGTTGTTCTCCCACAAGAACCACTCGGCTGATCCTTCTTCAATATGCCCTTCACCAACATGCAGTGTTTCCTTGATTGAATTAGCTCTCACACCAATATTTGCGTCTAGAGCCTTTGCATTGAGGGCTATCTGAAAACGGCTGTGGCGCTGAAGTTGCCTGTGAATGTGGAGTTGGTGGCATGTGAAACCCGCATGTGGAGCATTCGTTTGTGTGGGATGCTCTACCAGATTCATTCCTAGATAATGCACTCAAAGGGCACTAAGCATAGAGTGTGAAAACTGAGTTTCCTTGAGAGCTGCTTGGAAGCCTAATGGTGTGTGAAGTTAGTGAGCCAAATGGAGTTGTTCTCCCACAAGAACCACTCGGCTGATCCTTCTTCAATATGCCCTTCACCAACATGCAGTGTTTCCTTGATTGAATTAGCTCTCACACCAATATTTGCGTCTAGAGCCTTTGCATTGAGGGCTATCTGAAAACGGCTGTGGCGCTGAAGTTGCCTGTGAATGTGGAGTTGGTGGCATGTGAAACCCGCATGTGGAGCATTCGTTTGTGTGTGTGGGATGCTCCACCAGGTTCATTCCTAGATAATGCACTCAAAGGGCACTAAACATAGAGTGTGAAAACTGAGTTTCCTTGAGAGCTGCTTGGAAGCCTGATGGTGTGTGAAGTTAGTGAGCCAAATGGAGTTGTTCTCCCACAACAACCACTCGGCTGATCCTTTTCAATATGCCCTTCACCAACATGCAGTGTTTCCTTGATTGAATTAGCTCTCACACCAATATTTGCGTCTTGTGCCTTTCCATTGAGGGCTATCTGAAAACAGCTGTGGAGCTCAAGTTGCCTGTGAATGTGGAGTTGGTGGCATGTGAAACCCGCATGTGGAGCATTCGTGTGTGTGGGATGCTGACCAAGCTTCATTTCAGTCCTAGGCATACAAAGGGCACTAAGCATAGAGTGTGAAAACTGAGTTTCCTTGAGAGCTGCTTGGAAGCCTGATGGTGTGTGAAGTTAGTGAGCCAAATGGAGTTGTTCTCCCACAAGAACCACTCGGCTGATCCTTCTTCAATATGCCCTTCATCAACATGCAGTGTTTCCTTGATTGAATTAGCTCTCACACCAATATTTGCGTCTAGAGCCTTTGCATTGAGGGCTATCTGAAAACGGCTGTGGCGCGGAAGTTGCCTGAGAATGTGGAGTTGGTGGCATGTGAAACCCGCATGTGGAGCATTCATTTGTGTGGGATGCTCTACCAGGATCATTCCTTGATAATGCACTCAAAGGGCACTAAGCATAGAGTGTGAAAACTGAGTTTCCTTGAGAGCTGCTTGGAAGCCTGATGGTGTGTGAAGTTAGTGAGCCAAATGGAGTTGTTCTCCCACAAGAACCACTCGGCTGATCCTTCTTCAATATGCCCTTCACCAACATGCAGTGTTTCCTTGATTGAATTAGCTCTCACACCAATATTTGCGTCTATAGCCTTTGCATTGAGTGCTATTTGAAAACGGCTGTGGCGCTGAAGTTGCCTGTGAATGTGGAGTTGGTGGCATGTGAAACCCGCATGTGGAGCATTCGTTTGTGTGGGATGCTCTACCAGGTTCATTCCTAGATAATGCACTCAAAATGCACTAAGCATAGAGTGTGAAAACTGAGTTTCCTTGAGAGCTGCTTGGAAGCCTGATGGTGTGTGAAGTTAGTGAGCCAAATGGAGTTGTTCTCCCACAAGAACCACTCGGCTGATCCTTCTTCAATATGCCCTTCACCAACATGCAGTGTTTCCTTGATTGAATTAGCTCTCACACCAATATTTGCGTCTAGAGCCTTTGCATTGAGGGCTATCTGAAAACGGCTGTGGCGCTGAAGTTGCCTGTGAATGTGGAGTTGGTGGCATGTGAAACCCGCATGTGGAGCATTCGTTTGTGTGGGATGCTGACCAAGCTTCATTTCAGTCCTAGGCACTCAAAGGGCACTAAGCATAGAGTGTGAAAACTGAGTTTCCTTGAGAGCTGCTTGGAAGCCTAATGGTGTGTGAAGTTAGTGAGCCAAATGGAGTTGTTCTCCCACAAGAACCACTCGGCTGATCCTTCTTCAATATGCCCTTCACCAACATGCAGTGTTTCCTTGATTGAATTAGCTCTCACACCAATATTTGCGTCTAGCGCCTTTGCATTGAGGGCTATCTGAAAACGGCTGTGGCTCTGAAGTTGCCTGAGAATGTGGAGTTGGTGGCATGTGAAACCCGCATGTGGAGCATTCGTTTGTGTGGGATGCTCTACCAGGTTCATTCCTAGATAATGCACTCAAAAGGCACTAAGCATAGAGTGTGAAAACTGAGTTTCCTTGAGAGCTGCTTGGAAGCCTGATGGTGTGTGAAGTTAGTGAGCCAAATGGAGTTGTTCTCCCACAAGAACCACTCGGCTGATCCTTCTTCAATATGCCCTTCACCAACATGCAGTGTTTCCTTGATTGAATTAGCTCTCACACCAATATTTGCGTCTAGAGCCTTTGCATTGAGGGCTATCTGAAAACGGCTGTGGCGCTGAAGTTGCCTGTGAATGTGGAGTTGGTGGCATGTGAAACCCGCATGTGGAGCATTCGTTTGTGTGGGATGCTCTACCAGATTCATTCCTAGATAATGCACTCAAAGGGCACTAAGCATAGAGTGTGAAAACTGAGTTTCCTTGAGAGCTGCTTGGAAGCCTAATGGTGTGTGAAGTTAGTGAGCCAAATGGAGTTGTTCTCCCACAAGAACCACTCGGCTGATCCTTCTTCAATATGCCCTTCACCAACATGCAGTGTTTCCTTGATTGAATTAGCTCTCACACCAATATTTGCGTCTTGAGCCTTTGCATTGAGAACTATCTGAAAACGGCTGTGGAAGTGAAGTTGCCTGTGAATGTGGAGTTGGTGGCATGTGAAACCCGCATGTGGAGCATTCGTTTGTGTGTGTGGGATGCTCCACCAGGTTCATTCCTAGATAATGCACTCAAAGGGCACTAAACATAGAGTGTGAAAACTGAGTTTCCTTGAGAGCTGCTTGGAAGCCTGATGGTGTGTGAAGTTAGTGAGCCAAATGGAGTTGTTCTCCCACAACAACCACTCGGCTGATCCTTTTCAATATGCCCTTCACCAACATGCAGTGTTTCCTTGATTGAATTAGCTCTCACACCAATATGTGCGTCTTGAGCCTTTCCATTGAGGGCTATCTGAAAACAGCTGTGGAGCTCAAGTTGCCTGTGAATGTGGAGTTGGTGGCATGTGAAACCCGCATGTGGAGCATTCGTTTCTGTGGGATGCTCACCAAGCTTCATTTCAGTCCTAGGCATACAAAGGGCACTAAGCATAGAGTGTGAAAACTGAGTTTCCTTGAGAGCTGCTTGGAAGCCTGATGGTGTGTGAAGTTAGTGAGCCAAATGGAGTTGTTCTCCCACAAGAACCACTCGGCTGCTCCTTCTTCAATATGCCCTTCATCAACATGCAGTGTTTCCTTGATTGAATTAGCTCTCACACCAATATTTGCGTCTAGAGCCTTTGCATTGAGGGCTATCTGAAAACGGCTGTGGCTCTGAAGTTGCCTGAGAATGTGGAGTTGGTGGCATGTGAAACCCGCATGTGGAGCATTCGTTTGTGTGGGATGCTCACCAAGCTTCATTTCAGTCCTAGGCACACAAAGGGCACTAAGCATAGAGTGTGAAAACTGAGTTTCCTTGAGAGCTGCTTGGAAGCCTGATGGTGTGTGAAGTTAGTGAGCCAAATGGAGTTGTTCTCCCACAGAATGCACTTTGCTGATCCTTCTTCAATATGCCCTTCACCAACATGCAGTGTTTCCTTGATTGAATTAGCTCTCACACCAATATTTGCGTCTAGAGCCTTTGCATTGAGGGCTATCTGAAAACGGCTGTGGCGCTGAAGTTGCCTGAAAATGTGGAGTTGGTGGCATGTGAAACCCGCATGTGGAGCATTCGTTTGTGTGGGATGCTCTACGAGGTTCATTCCTAGATAATGCACTCAAAGGGCACTAAGCATAGAGTGTGAAAACTGAGTTTCCTTGAGAGCTGCTTGGAAGCCTGATGGTGTGTGAAGTTAGTGAGCCAAATGGAGTTGTTCTCCCACAAGAACCACTCGGCTGATTCTTCTTCAATATGCCCTTCACCAACATGCAGTGTTTCCTTGATTGAATTAGCTCTCACACCAATATTTGCGTCTAGAGCCTTTGCATTGAGGGGTATCTGAAAATGGCTGTGGATCTGAAGTTGCCTGTGAATGTGGAGTTGGTGGCATGTGAAACCCGCATGTGGAGCATTCGTTTGTGTGGGATGCTCTACCAGGATCATTCCTTGATAATGCACTCAAAGGGCACTAAGCATAGAGTGTGAAAACTGAGTTTCCTTGAGAGCTGCTTGGAAGCCTGATGGTGTGTGAAGTTAGTGAGCCAAATGGAGTTGTTCTCCCACAAGAACCACTCGGCTGATCCTTCTTCAATATGCCCTTCACCAACATGCAGTGTTTCCTTGATTGAATTAGCTCTCACACCAATATTTGCGTCTATAGCCTTTGCATTGAGTGCTATTTGAAAACGGCTGTGGCGCTGAAGTTGCCTGTGAATGTGGAGTTGGTGGCATGTGAAACCCGCATGTGGAGCATTCGTTTGTGTGGGATGCTCTACCAGGTTCATTCCTAGATAATGCACTCAAAGGGCACTAAGCATAGAGTGTGAAAACTGAGTTTCCTTGAGAGCTGCTTGGAAGCCTGATGGTGTGTGAAGTTAGTGAGCCAAATGGAGTTGTTCTCCCACAAGAACCACTCGGCGGATCCTTCTTCAATATGCCCTTCACCAACATGCAGTGTTTCCTTGATTGAATTAGCTCTCACACCAATATTTGCGTCTTGAGCCTTTGCATTGAGAACTATCTGAAAACGGCTGTGGAAGTGAAGTTGCCTGTGAATGTGGAGTTGGTGGCATGTGAAACCCGCATGTGGAGCATTCGTGTGTGTGGGATGCTCCACCAGGTTCATTCCTAGATAATGCACTCAAAGGGCACTAAGCATAGAGTGTGAAAACTGAGTTTCCTTGAGAGCTGCTTGGAAGCCTGATGGTGTGTGAAGTTAGTGAGCCAAATGGAGTTGTTCTCCCACAAGAACCACTCGGCTGATCCTTCTTCAATATGCCCTTCACCAACATGCAGTGTTTCCTTGATTGAATTAGCTCTCACACCAATATTTGCGTCTAGAGCCTTTGCATTGAGGGCTATCTGAAAACGGCTGTGGCGCTGAATTTGCCTGTGAATGTGGAGTTGGTGGCATGTGAAACCCGCATGTGGAGCATTCGTTTGTGTGGGATGCTGACCAAGCTTCATTTCAGTCCTAGGCACTCAAAGGGCACTAAGCATAGAGTGTGAAAACTGAGTTTCCTTGAGAGCTGCTTGGAAGCCTAATGGTGTGTGAAGTTAGTGAGCCAAATGGAGTTGTTCTCCCACAAGAACCACTCGGCTGATCCTTCTTCAATATGCCCTTCACCAACATGCAGTGTTTCCTTGATTGAATTAGCTCTCACACCAATATTTGCGTCTAGCGCCTTTGCATTGAGGGCTATCTGAAAACGGCTGTGGCTCTGAAGTTGCCTGAGAATGTGGAGTTGGTGGCATGTGAAACCCGCATGTGGAGCATTCGTTTGTGTGGGATGCTCTACCAGGTTCATTCCTAGATAATGCACTCAAAAGGCACTAAGCATAGAGTGTGAAAACTGAGTTTCCTTGAGAGCTGCTTGGAAGCCTGATGGTGTGTGAAGTTAGTGAGCCAAATGGAGTTGTTCTCCCACAAGAACCACTCGGCTGATCCTTCTTCAATATGCCCTTCACCAACATGCAGTGTTTCCTTGATTGAATTAGCTCTCACACCAATATTTGCGTCTAGAGCCTTTGCATTGAGGGCTATCTGAAAACGGCTGTGGCGCTGAAGTTGCCTGTGAATGTGGAGTTGGTGGCATGTGAAACCCGCATGTGGAGCATTCGTTTGTGTGGGATGCTCTACCAGATTCATTCCTAGATAATGCACTCAAAGGGCACTAAGCATAGAGTGTGAAAACTGAGTTTCCTTGAGAGCTGCTTGGAAGCCTAATGGTGTGTGAAGTTAGTGAGCCAAATGGAGTTGTTCTCCCACAAGAACCACTCGGCTGATCCTTCTTCAATATGCCCTTCACCAACATGCAGTGTTTCCTTGATTGAATTAGCTCTCACACCAATATTTGCGTCTTGAGCCTTTTCATTGAGAACTATCTGAAAACGGCTGTGGAAGTGAAGTTGCCTGTGAATGTGGAGTTGGTGGCATGTGAAACCCGCATGTGGAGCATTCGTTTGTGTGGGATGCTCTACCAGATTCATTCCTAGATAATGCACTCAAAGGGCACTAAGCATAGAGTGTGAAAACTGAGTTTCCTTGAGAGCTGCTTGGAAGCCTAATGGTGTGTGAAGTTAGTGAGCCAAATGGAGTTGTTCTCCCACAAGAACCACTCGGCTGATCCTTCTTCAATATGCCCTTCACCAACATGCAGTGTTTCCTTGATTGAATTAGCTCTCACACCAATATTTGCGTCTTGAGCCTTTTCATTGAGAACTATCTGAAAACGGCTGTGGAAGTGAAGTTGCCTGTGAATGTGGAGTTGGTGGCATGTGAAACCCGCATGTGGAGCATTCGTTTGTGTGTGTGGGATGCTCCACCAGGTTCATTCCTAGATAATGCACTCAAAGGGCACTAAGCATAGAGTGTGAAAACTGAGTTTCCTTGAGAGCTGCTTGGAAGCCTGATGGTGTGTGAAGTTAGTGAGCCAAATGGAGTTGTTCTCCCACAACAACCACTCGGCTGATCCTTTTCAATATGCCCTTCAACAACATGCAGTGTTTCCTTGATTGAATTAGCTCTCACACCAATATTTGCGTCTTGAGCCTTTCCATTGAGGGCTATCTGAAAACAGCTGTGGAGCTCAAGTTGCCTGTGAATGTGGAGTTGGTGGCATGTGAAACCCGCATGTGGAGCATTCGTGTGTGTGGGATGCTGACCAAGCTTCATTTCAGTCCTTGGCATAATAAGGGCACTAAGCATAGAGTGTGAAAACTGAGTTTCCTTGAGAGCTGCTTGGAAGCCTGATGGTGTGTGAAGTTAGTGAGCCAAATGGAGTTGTTCTCCCACAAGAAC
This sequence comes from Ochotona princeps, assembly GCF_030435755.1. Classification (NCBI taxonomy): domain Eukaryota; kingdom Metazoa; phylum Chordata; class Mammalia; order Lagomorpha; family Ochotonidae; genus Ochotona; species Ochotona princeps. Next base: position 74,082 of record NW_026697487.1, on the reverse strand, counting down.
CACTCGGCTGCTCCTTCTTCAATATGCCCTTCATCAACATGCAGTGTTTCCTTGATTGAATTAGCTCTCACACCAATATTTGCGTCTAGAGCCTTTGCATTGAGGGCTATCTGAAAACGGCTGTGGCGCTGAAGTTGCCTGTGAATGTGGAGTTGGTGGCATGTGAAACCCGCATGTGGAGCATTCGTTTGTGTGGGATGCTCACCAAGCTTCTTTTCAGTCCTAGGCACACAAAGGGCACTAAGCATAGAGTGTGAAAACTGAATTTCCTTGAGAGCTGCTTGGAAGCCTGATGGTGTGTGAATTAGTGAGCCAAATGGAGTTGTTCTCCCACAAGAACCACTCGGCTGATCCTTCTTCAATATGCCCTTCACCAACATGCAGTGTTTCCTTGATTGAATTAGCTCTCACACCAATATTTGCATGTAGAGCCTTTGCATTGAGGGCTATCTGAAAACGGCTGTGGCGCTGAAGTTGCCTGTGAATGTGGAGTTGGTGGCATGTGAAACCCGCATGTGGAGCATTCGTTTGTGTGGGATCCTCACCAAGCTTCTTTTCAGTCCTAGGCACACAAAGGGCACTAAGCATAGAGTGTGAAAACTGAGTTTCCTTGAGAGCTGCTTGGAAGCCTGATGGTGTGTGAAGTTAGTGAGCCAAATGGAGTTGTTCTCCCACAAGAACCACTCGGCTGATCCTTCTTCAATATGCCCTTCACCAACATGCAGTGTTTCCTTGATTGAATTATGTCTCACACAAATATTTGCGTCTAGCGCCTTTGCATTGAGGGCTATTTGAAAACGGCTGTGGCGCTGAAGTTGCCTGTGAATGTGGAGTTGGTGGCATGTGAAACCCGCATGTGGAGCATTCGTTTGTGTGGGATGCTCTAAAATGTTTATTCCTAGATAATGCACTCAAAGGGCACTAAGCATAGGGTGTGAAAACTGAGTTTCCTTGAGAGCTACTTGGAAGCCTGATGGTGTGTGAAGTTAGTGAGCCAAATGGAGTTGTTCTCCCACAAGAACCACTCGGCTGATCCTTCTTCAACATCTCCGTCACCAACATGCAGTGTTTCCTTGATTGAATTAGCTCTCACACCAATATTTGCGTCTAGAGCCTTTGCATTGAGGGCTATCTGAAAACCTCTGTGGCGCTGAAGTTGCCTGTGAATGTGGAGTTGGTGGCATGTGAAACCCGCATGTGGAGCATTCGTTTGTGTGGGATGCTCTACCAGGTTCATTCCTGGATAATGCACTCAATGGGTACTAAGCATAGAGTGTGAAAACTGAGTTTCCTTGAGAGCTGCTTGGAAGCCTGATGGTGTGTGAAGTTAGTGAGCCAAATGGAGTTGTTCTCCCAAAAGAACCACTCGGCTGATCCTTCTTCAATATGCCCTTCACCAACATGCAGTGTTTCCTTGATTGAATTAGCTCTCACACCAATATTTGCGTCTAGAGCCTTTGCATTGAGGGCTATCTGAAAATGGCTGTGGCGCTGAAGTTGCCTGTGAATGTGGAGTTGGTGGCATGTGAAACCCGCATGTGGAGCATTCGTTTGTGTGGGATGCTCACCAAGCTTCATTTCAGTCCTAGGCACTCAAAGGGCACTAAGCATAGAGTGTGAAAACTGAGTTTCCTTGAGAGCTACTTGGAAGCCTGATGGTGTGTGAAGTTTGTGAGCCAAATGGGGTTGTTCTCCCACAAGAACCACTCGGCTGATCCTTCTTCAATATGCCCTTCACCAACATGCAGTGTTTCCTTGATTGAATTAGCTCTCACACCAATATTTGCATCTAGAGCCTTTGCATTGAGGGCTATCTGAAAACGGCTGTGGCGCTGAAGTTGCCTGTGAATGTGGAGTTGGTGGCATGTGAAACCCGCATGTGGAGCATTCGCTTGTGTGGGATGCTCTACCAGGTTCATTCCCAGATAATGCACTCAAAGGGCACTAAGCATAGAGTGTGAAAACTGAGTTTCCTTGAGAGCTGCTTGGAAGCCTGATGGTGTGTGAAGTTAGTGAGCCAAATGGAGTTGTTCTCCCACAAGAACCACTCGGCTGATCCTTCTTCAATATGCCCTTCACCAACATGCAGTGTTTCCTTGATTGAATTAGCTCTCACACCAATATTTGCGTCTAGAGCCTTTGCATTGAGGGCTATCTGAAAACGGCTGTGGCGCTGAAGTTGCCTGTGAATGTGGAGTTGGTGGCATGTGAAACCCGCATGTGGAGCATTCGTTTGTGTGGGATGCTCTACCAGGTTCATTCCTTGCTAATGCACTCAAAGGGCACTAAGCATAGAGTGTGAAAACTGAGTTTCCTTGAGAGCTGCTTGGAAGCCTGATGGTGTGTGAAGTTAGTGAGCCAAATGGAGCTGTTCTCCCACAAGAACCACTCGGCTGATTCTTCTTCAATATACCCGTCACCAACATGCAGTGTTTCCTTGATTGAATTAGCTCTCACACCAATATTTGCGTCTAGAGCCTTTGCATTGAGGGCTATCTGAAAACGTCTTTGGCACTGAAGTTGCCTGTGAATGTGGAGTTGGTGGCATGTGAAACCCGCATGTGGAGCATTCGTTTGTGTGGGATGCTCTACCAGGTTCATTCCTAGATCATGCACTCAAAGGGCACTAAGCATAGAGTGTGAAAACTGAATTTCCTTGAGAGCTGCTTGGAAGACTGATGGTGTGTGAAGATAGTGAGCCGTTGTTCTCCCACAAGAACCACTCGGCTGATCCTTCTTCAATATGCCCTTCACCAACATGCAGTGTTTCCTTGATTGAATTAGCTCTCACACCAATATTTGCGTCTAGAGCCTTTGCATTGAGGGCTATCTGAAAACGGCTGTGGCGCTGAAGTTGCCTGTGAATGTGGAGTTGGTGGCATGTGAAACCCGCATGTGGAGCATTCGTTTGTGTGGGATGCTCTACCACGTTCATTCCTAGATAATGCACTCAAAGGGCACTAAGCATAGAGTGTGAAAACTGAGTTTCCTTGAGAGCTGCTTGGAAGCCTGATGGTGTGTGAAGTTAGTGAGCCAAATGGAGTTGTTCTCCCACAAGAACCACTCGGCTGATCCTTCTTCAATATGCCCTTCACCAACATGCAGTGTTTCCTTGATTGAATTAGCTCTCACACCAATATTTGCGTCTAGAGCCTTTGCATTGAGGGCTATCTGAAAACGGCTGTGGCGCTGAAGTTGCCTGTGAATGTGGAGTTGGTGGCATGTGAAACCCGCATGTGGAGCATTCGTTTGTGTGGGATGCTCACCAAGCTTCTTTTCAGTCCTAGGAACACAAAGGGCACTAAGCATAGAGCGTGAAAACTGAATTTCCTTGAGAGCTGCTTGGAAGCCTGATGGTGTGTGAATTAGTGAGCCAAATGGAGTTGTTCTCCCACAAGAACCACTCGGCTGATCCTTCTTCAATATGCCCTTCACCAACATGCAGTGTTTCCTTGATTGAATTAGCTCTCACACCAATATTTGCATCTAGAGCCTTTGCATTGAGGGCTATCTGAAAACGGCTGTGGCGCTGAAGTTGCCTGTGAATGTGGAGTTGGTGGCATGTGAAACCCGCATGTGGAGCATTCGTTTGTGTGGGATGCTCTACCACGTTCATTCCTAGATAATGCACTCAAAGGGCACTAAGCATAGAGTGTGAAAACTGAGTTTCCTTGAGAGCTGCTTGGAAGCCTGATGGTGTGTCAAGTTAGTGAGCCAAATGGAGCTGTTCTCCCACAAGAACCACTCGGCTGATTCTTCTTCAATATACCCTTCACCAACATGCAGTGTTTCCTTGATTGAATTAGCTCTCACACCAATATTTGCGTCTAGAGCCTTTGCATTGAGGGCTATCTGAAAACGTCTTTGGCACTGAAGTTGCCTGTGAATGTGGAGTTGGTGGCATGTGAAACCCGCATGTGGAGCATTCGTTTGTGTGGGATGCTCTACCAGGTTCATTCCTAGATCATGCACTCAAAGGGCACTAAGCATAGAGTGTGAAAACTGAATTTCCTTGAGAGCTGCTTGGAAGACTGGTGGTGTGTGAAGATAGTGAGCCATTGTTCTCCCACAAGAACCACTCGGCTGATCCTTCTTCAATATGCCCTTCACCAACATGCAGTGTTTCCTTGATTGAATTAGCTCTCACACCAATATTTGCGTCTAGAGCCTTTGCATTGAGGGCTATCTGAAAACGGCTGTGGCGCTGAAGTTGCCTGTGAATGTGGAGTTGGTGGCATGTGAAACCCGCATGTGGAGCATTCGTTTGTGTGGGATGCTCACCAAGCTTCTTTTCAGTCCTAGGCACACAAAGGGCACTAAGCATAGAGTGTGAAAACTGAGTTTCCTTGAGAGCTGCTTGGAAGCCTGATGGTGTGTGAAGTTAGTGAGCCAAATGGAGTTGTTCTCCCACAAGAACCACTCGGCTGATCCTTCTTCAATATGCTCTTCTCTAGCATCCCGTGTTCCCTTGATTGAATTAACTCTGACACCAATATTTGCGTCTAGAGCCTTTGCATTGAGGGCTATCTGAAAACGGCTGTGGCGCTGAAGTTGCCTGTGAATGTGGAGTTGGTGGCATGTGAAACCCGCATGTGGAGCATTCGTTTGTGTGGGATGCTCTACCACGTTCATTCCTAGATAATGCACTCAAAGGGCACTAAGCATAGAGTGTGAAAACTGAGTTTCCTTGAGAGCTGCTTGGAAGCCTGATGGTGTGTGAAGTTAGTGAGTCAAATGGAGTTGTTCTCCCACAAGAACCACTCGGCTGATCCTTCTTCAATATGCCCTTCACCAACATGCAGTGTTTCCTTGATTGAATTAGCTCTCACACCAATATTTGCGTCTAGAGCCTTTGCATTGAGGGCTATCTGAAAACGGCTGTGGCGCTGAAGTTGCCTGTGAATGTGGAGTTGGTGGCATGTGAAACCCGCATGTGGAGCATTCGTTTGTGTGGGATGCTCACCAAGCTTCTTTTCAGTCCTAGGCACACAAAGGGCACTAAGCATAGAGCGTGAAAACTGAATTTCCTTGAGAGCTGCTTGGAAGCCTGATTGTGTGTGAATTAGTGAGCCAAATGGAGTTGTTCTCCCACAAGAACCACTCGGCTGATCCTTCTTCAATATGCCCTTCACCAACATGCAGTGTTTCCTTGATTGAATTAGCTCTCACACCAATATTTGCATCTAGAGCCTTTGCATTGAGGGCTATCTGAAAACGGCTGTGGCGCTGAAGTTGCCTGTGAATGTGGAGTTGGTGGCATGTGAAACCCGCATGTGGAGCATTCGTTTGTGTGGGATCCTCACCAAGCTTCTTTTCAGTCCTAGGCACACAAAGGGCACTAAGCATAGAGTGTGAAAACTGAGTTTCCTTGAGAGCTGCTTGGCAGCCTGATGGTGTGTGAAGTTAGTGAGCCAAATGGAGTTGTTCTCCCACAAGAACCACTCGGCTGATCCTTCTTCAATATGCCCTTCACCAACATGCAGTGTTTCCTTGATTGAATTAGCTCTCACACAAATATTTGCGTCTAGCGCCTTTGCATTGAGGGCTATTTGAAAACGGCTGTGGCGCTGAAGTTGCCTGTGAATGTGGAGTTGGTGGCATGTGAAACCCGCATGTGGAGCATTCGCTTGTGTAGGATGCTCTACCAGGTTCATTCCCAGATAATGCACTCAAAGGGCACTAAGCATAGAGTGTGAAAACTGAGTTTCCTTGAGAGCTGCTTGGAAGCCTGATGGTGTGTGAAGTTAGTGAGCCAAATGGAGCTGTTCTCCCACAAGAACCACTCGGCTGATTCTTCTTCAATATACCCTTCACCAACATGCAGTGTTTCCTTGATTGAATTAGCTCTCACACCAATATTTGCGTCTAGAGCCTTTGCATTGAGGGCTATCTGAAAACGTCTTTGGCACTGAAGTTGCCTGTGAATGTGGAGTTGGTGGCATGTGAAACCCGCATGTGGAGCATTCGTTTGTGTGGGATGCTCTACCAGGTTCATTCCTAGATCATGCACTCAAAGGGCACTAAGCATAGAGTGTGAAAACTGAATTTCCTTGAGAGCTGCTTGGAAGCCTGATGGTGTGTGAAGTTAGTGAGCCGTTGTTCTCCCACAAGAACCACTCGGCTGATCCTTCTTCAATATGGCCTTCACCAACATGCAGTGTTTGCTTGATTGAATTAGCTCTCACACCAATATTTGCGTCTAGAGCCTTTGCATTGAGGGCTATCTGAAAACGGCTGTGGCGCTGAAGTTGCCTGTGAATGTGGAGTTGGTGGCATGTGAAACCCGCATGTGGAGCATTCGTTTGTGTGGGATGCTCACCAAGCTTCTTTTCAGTCCTAGGCACACAAAGGGCACTAAGCATAGAGTGTGAAAACTGAGTTTCCTTGAGAGCTGCTTGGAAGCCTGATGGTGTGTGAAGTTAGTGAGCCAAATGGAGTTGTTCTCCCACAAGAACCACTCGGCTGATCCTTCTTCAATATGCCCTTCTCTAGCATGCAGTGTTCCCTTGATTGAGTTAGCTCTGACACCAATATTTGCGTCTAGAGCCTTTGCATTGAGGGCTATCTGAAAACGGCTGTGGCGCTGAAGTTGCCTGTGAATGTGGAGTTGGTGGCATGTGAAACCCGCATGTGGAGCATTCGTTTGTGTGGGATGCTCTACCACGTTCATTCCTAGATAATGCACTCAAAGGGCACTAAGCATAGAGTGTGAAAACTGAGTTTCCTTGAGAGCTGCTTGGAAGCCTGATGGTGTGTGAAGTTAGTGAGCCAAATGGAGTTGTTCTCCCACAAGATCCACTTTGCTGATCCTTCTTCAATATGCCCTTCACCAACATGCATTGTTTCCTTGATTGAATTAGCTCTCACACCAATATTTGCGTCTAGAGCCTTTGCATTGAGGGCTATCTGAAAACGGCTGTGGCGCTGAAGTTGCCTGTGAATGTGGAGTTGGTGGCATGTGAAACCCGCATGTGGAGCATTCGTTTGTGTGGGATGCTCTACCACGTTCATTCCTAGATAATGCACTCAAAGGGCACTAAGCATAGAGTGTGAAAACTGAGTTTCCTTGAGAGCTGCTTGGAAGCCTGATGGTGTGTGAAGTTAGTGAGCCAAATGGAGTTGTTCTCCCACAAGAACCACTCGGCTGATCCTTCTTCAATATGCCCTTCACCAACATGCAGTGTTACCTTGATTGAATTAGCTCTCACACCAATATTTGCGTCTAGAGCCTTTGCATTGATGGCTATCTGAAAGCGGCTGTGGCGCTGAAGTTGCCTGTGAATGTGGAGTTGGTGGCATGTGAAACCCGCAAGTGGAGCATTCGTTTGTGTGGGATGCTCTACCAGGTTCATTCCTAGATAATGCACTCAAAGGGCACTAAGCATAGAGTGTGAAAACTGAGTTTCCTTGAGAGCTGCTTGGAAGCCTGATGGTGTGTGAAGTTAGTGAGCCAAATGGAGTTGTTCTCCCACAAGAACCACTCGGCTGATCCTTCTTCAATATGCCCTTCACCAACATGCAGTGTTTCCTTGATTGAATTAGCTCTCACACCAATATTTGCGTCTAGAGCCTTTGCATTGAGGGCTATCTGAAAACGGCTTTGGCACTGAAGTTGCCTGTGAATGTGGAGTTGGTGGCATGTGAAACCCGCATGTGGAGCATTCGTTTGTGTGGGATGCTCTACCAGGTTCATTCCTAGATAATGCACTCAAAGGGCACTAAGCATAGAGTGTGAAAACTGAGTTTCCTTGAGAGCTGCTTGGAAGCCTGATGGTGTGTGAAGTTAGTGAGTCAAATGGAGTTGTTCTCCCACAAGAACCACTCGGCTGATCCTTCTTCAATATGCCCTTCACCAACATGCAGTGTTTCCTTGATTGAATTAGCTCTCACACCAATATTTGCGTCTAGAGCCTTTGCATTGAGGGCTATCTGAAAACGGCTGTGGCGCTGAAATTGCCTGTGAATGTGGAGTTGGTGGCATGTGAAACCCGCATGTGGAGCATTCGTTTGTGTGGGATGCTCACCAAGCTTCATTTCAGTCCTAGGCACTCAAAGGGCACTAAGCATAGAGTGTGAAAACTGAGTTTCCTTGAGAGCTGCTTGGAATCCTGATGGTGTGTGAAGTTAGTGAGTCAAATGGAGTTGTTCTCCCACAAGAACCACTCGGCTGATCCTTCTTCAACATGCCCTTCACCAACATGCAGTGTTTCCTTGATTGAATTAGCTCTCACACCAATATTTGCGTCTAGAGCCTTTGCATTGAGGGCTATCTGAAAACGGCTGTGGCGCTGAAGTTGCCTGTGAATGTGGAGTTGGTGGCATGTGAAACCCGCATGTGGAGCATTCGTTTGTGTGGGATGCTCTACCAGGTTCATTCCTAGATAATGCACTCAAAGGGAACTAAGCATAGAGTGTGAAAACTGAGTTTCCTTGAGAGCTGCTTGGAAGCCTGATGGTGTGTGAAGTTAGTGAGCCAAATGGAGTTGTTCTCCCACAAGAACCACTCGGCTGATCCTTCTTCAATATGCCCTTCACCAACATGCAGTATTTCCTTGATTGAATTAGCTCTCACACCAATATTTGCGTCTAGAGCCTTTGCATTGAGGGCTATCTGAAAACGGCTGTGGCGCTGAAGTTGCCTATGAATGTGGAGTTAGTGTCATGTGAAACCCGCATGTGGAGCATTCGTTTGTGTGGGATGCTCTACCAGGTTCATTCCCAGATAATGCACTCAAAGGGCACTAAGCATAGAGTGTGAAAACTGAGTTTCCTTGAGAGCTGCTTGGAAGCCTGATGGTGTGTGAAGTTAGTGAGCCAAATGGAGTTGTTCTCCCACAAGATCCACTCGGCTGATTCTTCTTCAATATGCCCTTCACCAACATGCAGTGTTTCCTTGATTGAATTAGCTCTCACACCAATATTTGCGTCTAGAGCCTTTGCATTGAGGGCTATCTGAAAACGGCTGTGGCTCTGAAGTTGCCTGTGAATGTGGAGTTGGTGGCATGTGAAACCCGCATGTGGAGCATTCGTTTGTGTGGGATGCTCTACCACGTTCATTCCTAGATAATGCACTCAAAGGGCACTAAGCATAGAGTGTGAAAACTGAGTTTCCTTGAGAGCTGCTTGGAAGCCTGATGGTGTGTGAAGTTAGTGAGCCAAATGGAGTTGTTCTCCCACAAGAACCACTCGGCTGATCCTTCTTCAATATGCCCTTCACCAACATGCAGTGTTTCCTTGATTGAATTAGCTCTCACACCAATATTTGCGTCTAGAGACTTTGCATTGAGGGCTATCTGAAAACAGCTGTGGCGCTGAAGTTGCCTGTGAATGTGGAGATGGTGGCATGTGAAACCCGCATGTGGAGCATTCGTTTGTGTGGGATGCTCTACCACATTCATTCCTAGATAATGCACTCAAAGGGCACTAAGCATGAGTGTGAAAACTGAGTTTCCTTGAGAGCTGCTTGGAAGCCTGATGGTGTGTGAAGTTAGTGAGCCAAATGGAGTTGTTCTCCCACAAGAACCACTCGGCTGATCCTTCTTCAATATGCCCTTCAACAACATGCAGTGTTTCCTTGATTGAATTAGCTCTCACACCAATATTTGCGTCTAGAGCCTTTGCATTGATGGCTATCTGAAAACGGCTGTGGCGCTGAAGTTGCCTGTGAATGTGGAGTTGGTGGCATGTGAAACCCGCAAGTGGAGCATTCGTTTGTGTGGGATGCTCTACCAGGTTCATTCCTAGATAATGCACTCAAAGGGCACTAAGCATAGAGTGTGAAAACTGAGTTTCCTTGAGAGCTGCTTGGAAGCCTGATGGTGTGTGAAGTTAGTGAGCCAAATGGAGTTGTTCTCCCACAAGAACCACTCGGCTGATTCTTCTTCAATATGCCCTTCACCAACATGCAGTGTTTTCTTGATTGATTTAGCTCTCACACCAATATTTGCGTCTAGAGCCTTTGCATTGAGGGCTGTCTGAAAACGGCTGTGGCTCTGAAGTTGCCTGTGAATGTGGAGTTGGTGGCATGTGAAACCCGCATGTGGAGCATTCGTTTGTGTGGGATGCTCTACCAGGTTCATTCCTAGATAATGCACTCAAAGGGCACTAAGCATAGAGTGTGAAAACTGAGTTTCCTTGAGAGCTGCTTGGAAGCCTGATGGTGTGTGAAGTTAGTGAGCCAAATGGAGTTGTTCTCCCACAAGAACCACTCGGCTGATTCTTCTTCAATATGCCCTTCACCAACATGCAGTGTTTCCTTGATTGAATTAGCTCTCACACCAATATTTGCGTCTAGAGCCTTTGCATTGAGGGCTATCTGAAAACAGCTGTGGCGCTGAAGTTGCCTGTGAATGTGGAGTTGGTGGCATGTGAAACCCACATGTGGAGCATTCGTTAGTGTGGGATGCTCTACCAGGTTCATTTCCAGATAATGCACTCAAAGGGCACTAAGCATAGAGTGTGAAAACTGAGTTTCCTTGAGAGCTGCTTGGAAGCCTGATGGTGTGTGAAGTTAGTGAGCCAAATGGAGTTGTTCTCCCACAAGAACCACTCGGCTGATCCTTCTTCAATATGCCCTTCACCAACATGCAGTGTTTCCTTGATTGTATTAGCTCTCACACCAATATTTGCGTCTAGAGCCTTTGCATTGAGGGCTATCTGAAAACGGCTGTGGAAGTGAAGTTGCCTGTGAATGTGGAGTTGGTGGCATGTGAAACCCGCATGTGGAGCATTCGTTTGTGTGGGATGCTCTACCAGGTTCATTCCTAGATAATGCACTCAAAGGGCACTAAGCATAGAGTGTGAAAACTGAGTTTCCTTGAGAGCTGCTTGGAAGCCTGATGGTGTGTGAAGTTAGTGAGCCAAATGGAGTTGTTCTCCCACAAGAACCACTCGGCTGATCCTTCTTCAATATGCCCTTCACCAACATGCAGTGTTTCCTTGATTGAATTAGCTCTCACACCAATATTTGCGTCTAGAGCCTTTGCATTGATGGCTATCTGAAAGCGGCTGTGGCGCTGAAGTTGCCTGTGAATGTGGAGTTGGTGGCATGTGAAACCCACATGTGGAGCATTCGTTTGTGTGGGATGCTCTACCAGGTTCATTCCTAGATAATGCACTCAAAGGGCACTAAGCATAGAGTGTGAAAACTGAGTTTCCTTGAGAGCTGCTTGGAAGCCTGATGGTGTGTGAAGTTAGTGAGCCAAATGGAGTTGTTCTCCCACAAGAACCACTCGGCTGATCCTTCTTCAATATGCCCTTCACCAACATGCAGTGTTCCCTTGATTGAATTAGCTCTCACACCAATATTTGCGTCTAGAGCCTTTGCATTGAGGGCTATCTGAAAACGGCTGTGGCACTGAAGTTGCCTGTGAATGTGGAGTTGGTGGCATGTGAAACCCGCATGTGGAGCATTCGTTTGTGTGGGATGCTCTACCAGGTTCATTCCTAGATAATGCACTCAAAGGGCACTAAGCATAGAGTGTGAAAACTGAGTTTCCTTGAGAGCTGCTTGGAAGCCTGATGGTGTGTGAAGTTAGTGAGCCAAATGGAGTTGTTCTCCCACAAGAACCACTCGGCTGATCCTTCTTCAATATGCCCTTCACCAACATCCAGTGTTACCTTGATTGAATTAGCTCTCACACCAATATTTGCGTCTAGAGCCTTTGCATTGATGGCTATCTGAAAGCGGCTGTGGCGCTGAAGTTGCCTGTGAATGTGGAGTTGGTGGCATGTGAAACCCGCATGTGGAGCATTCATTTGTGTGGGATGCTCTACCAGGTTCATTCCTAGATAATGCACTCAAAGGGCACTAAGCATAGAGTGTGAAAACTGAGTTTCCTTGAGAGCTGCTTGGAAGCCTGATGGTGTGTGAAGTTAGTGAGCCAAATGGAGTTGTTCTCCCACAAGAACCACTCGGCTGATTCTTCTTCAATATGCCCTTCACCAACATGCAGTGTTTCCTTGATTGAATTAGCTCTCACACCAATATTTGCGTCTAGAGCCTTTGCATTGAGGGCTATCTGAAAACGGCTGTGGCGCTGAAGGTGCCTGTGAATGTGGAGTTGGTGGCATGTGAAACCCGCATGTGGAGCATTCGTTTTTGTGGGATGCTCTACCAGGTTCATTCCTAGATAATGCACTCAAAGGAACTAAGCATAGAGTGTGAAAACTGAGTTTCCTTGAGAGCTGCTTGGAAGCCTGATGGTGTGTGAAGTTAGTGAGCCAAATGGAGTTGTTCTCCCACAAGAACCACTCGGCTGATTCTTCTTCAATATGCCCTTCACCAACATGCAGTGTTTCCTTGATTGAATTAGCTCTCACACCAATATTTGCGTCTAGAGCCTTTCCATTGAGGGCTATCTGAAAACAGCTGTGGCGCTGAAGTTGCCTGTGAATGTGGAGTTGGTGGCATGTGAAACCCACATGTGGAGCATTCGTTAGTGTGGGATGCTCTACCAGGTTCATTCCCAGATAATGCACTCAAAGGGCACTAAGCATAGAGTGTGAAAACTGAGTTTCCTTGAGAGCTGCTTGGAAGCCTGATGGTGTGTGAAGTTAGTGAGCCAAATGGAGTTGTTCTCCCACAAGAACCACTCGGCTGATCCTTCTTCAATATGCCCTTCACCAACATGCAGTGTTTCCTTGATTGAATTAGCTCTCACACCAATATTTGCGTCTAGAGCCTTTGCATTGAGGGCTATCTGAAAACGGCTTTGGCACTGAAGTTGCCTGTGAATGTGGAGTTGGTGGCATGTGAAACCCGCATGTGGAGCATTCGTTTGTGTGGGATGCTCTACCAAGCTTCATTACAATCCTAGGCACTCAAAGGGCACTAAGCATAGAGTGTGAAAACTGAGTTTCCTTGAGAGCTGCTTGGAAGCCTGATGGTGTGTGAAGTTAGTGAGCCAAATGGAGTTGTTCTCCCACAAGAACCACTCGGCTGATCCTTTTCAATATGCCCTTCACCAACATGCAGTGTTTCCTTGATTGAATTAGCTCTCACACCAATATTTGCGTCTAGAGCCTTTGCATTGAGGGCTATCTGAAAACGGCTGTGGCACTGAAGTTGCCTGTGAATGTGGAGTTGGTGGCATGTGAAACCCGCATGTGGAGCATTCGTTTGTGTGGGATGCTCTACCAGGTTCATTCCTAGATAATGCACTCAAAGGGCACTAAGCATAGAGTGTGAAAACTGAGTTTCCTTGAGAGCTGCTTGGAAGCCTGATGGTGTGTGAAGTTAGTGAGCCAAATGGAGTTGTTCTCCCACAAGAACCACTCGGCTGATCCTTCTTCAATATGCCCTTCACCAACATGCAGTGTTTCCTTGATTGAATTAGCTCTCACACCAATATTTGCGTCTAGAGCCTTTGCATTGAGGGCTATCTGAAAACGGCTGTGGCACTGAAGTTGCCTGTGAATGTGGAGTTGGTGGCATGTGAAACCCGCATGTGGAGCATTCGTTTGTGTGGGATGCTCTACCAGGTTCATTCCTAGATAATGCACTCAAAGGGCACTAAGCATAGAGTGTGAAAACTGAGTTTCCTTGAGAGCTGCTTGGAAGCCTGATGGTGTGTGAAGTTAGTGAGCCAAATGGAGTTGTTCTCCCACAAGATCCACTTTGCTGATCCTTCTTCAATATGCCCTTCACCAACATGCAGTGTTTCCTTGATTGAATTAGCTCTCACACCAATATTTGCGTCTAGAGCCTTTGCATTGAGGGCTATCTGAAAACGGCTGTGGCGCTGAAGTTGCCTGTGAATGTGGAGTTGGTGGCATGTGAAACCCGCATGTGGAGCATTCGTTTGTGTGGGATGCTCTACCAGGTTCATTCCTAGATAATGCACTCAAAGGGCACTAAGCATGAGTGTGAAAACTGAGTTTCCTTGAGAGCTGCTTGGAAGCCTGATGGTGTGTGAAGTTAGTGAGCCAAATGGAGTTGTTCTCCCACAAGAACCACTCGGCTGATCATTCTTCAATATGCCCTTCACCAACATGCAGTGTTTCCTTGATTGAATTAGCTCTCACACCAATATTTGCGTCTAGAGCCTTTGCATTGAGGGCTATCTGAAAACGGCTGTGGCACTGAAGTTGCCTGTGAATGTGGAGTTGGTGGCATGTGAAACCCGCATGTGGAGCATTCGTTTGTGTGGGATGCTCTACCAGGTTCATTCCTACATAATGCACTCAAAGGGCACTAAGCATAGAGTGTGAAAACTGAGTTTCCTTGAGAGCTGCTTGGAAGCCTGATGGTGTGTGAAATTAGTGAGCCAAATGGAGTTGTTCTCCCACAAGAACCACTCGGCTGATCCTACTTCAATATGCCCTTCACCAACATGCAGTGTTACCTTGATTGAATTAGCTCTCACACCAATATTTGCGTCTAGAGCCTTTGCATTGATGGCTATCTGAAAGCGGCTGTGGCGCTGAAGTTGCCTGTGAATGTGGAGTTGGTGGCATGTGAAACCCGCAAGTGGAGCATTCGTTTGTGTGGGATGCTCTACCAGGTTCATTCCTAGATAATGCACTCAAAGGGCACTAAGCATAGAGTGTGAAAACTGAGTTTCCTTGAGAGCTGCTTGGAAGCCTGATGGTGTGTGAAGTTAGTGAGCCAAATGGAGTTGTTCTCCCACAAGAACCACTCGGCTGATTCTTCTTCAATATGCCCTTCACCAACATGCAGTGTTTCCTTGATTGAATTAGCTCTCACACCAATATTTGCGTCTAGAGCCTTTGCATTGAGGGCTATCTGAAAACGGCTGTGGCGCTGAAGGTGCCTGTGAATGTGGAGTTGGTGGCATGTGAAACCCGCATGTGGAGCATTCGTTTTTGTGGGATGCTCTACCAGGTTCATTCCTAGATAATGCACTCAAAGGAACTAAGCATAGAGTGTGAAAACTGAGTTTCCTTGAGAGCTGCTTGGAAGCCTGATGGTGTGTCAAGTTAGTGAGCCAAATGGAGTTGTTCTCCCACAAGAACCACTCGGCTGATTCTTCTTCAATATGCCCTTCACCAACATGCAGTGTTTCCTTGATTGAATTAGCTCTCACACCAATATTTGCGTCTAGAGCCTTTCCATTGAGGGCTATCTGAAAACAGCTGTGGCGCTGAAGTTGCCTGTGAATGTGGAGTTGGTGGCATGTGAAACCCACATGTGGAGCATTCGTTAGTGTGGGATGCTCTACCAGGTTCATTCCCAGATAATGCACTCAAAGGGCACTAAGCATAGAGTGTGAAAACTGAGTTTCCTTGAGAGCTGCTTGGAAGCCTGATGGTGTGTGAAGTTAGTGAGCCAAATGGAGTTGTTCTCCCACAAGAACCACTCGGCTGATCCTTCTTCAATATGCCCTTCACCAACATGCAGTGTTTCCTTGATTGAATTAGCTCTCACACCAATATTTGCGTCTAGAGCCTTTGCATTGAGGGCTATCTGAAAACGGCTTTGGCACTGAAGTTGCCTGTGAATGTGGAGTTGGTGGCATGTGAAACCCGCATGTGGAGCATTCGTTTGTGTGGGATGCTCTACCAAGCTTCATTTCAATCCTAGGCACTCAAAGGGCACTAAGCATAGAGTGTGAAAACTGAGTTTCCTTGAGAGCTGCTTGGAAGCCTGATTGTGTGTGAAGTTAGTGAGCCAAATGGAGTTGTTCTCCCACAAGAATCACTCAGCTGATCCTTCTTCAATATGCCCTTCACCAACATGCAGTGTTTCCTTGATTGAATTAGCTCTCACACCAATATTTGCGTCTAGAGCCTTTCCATTGAGGGCTATCTGAAAACAGCTGTGGCGCTGAAGTTGCCTGTGAATGTAGAGTTGGTGGCATGTGAAACCCGCATGTGGAGCATTCGTTTGTGTGGGATGCTCTACCAGGTTCATTCCCAGATAATGCACTCAAAGGGAACTAAGCATAGAGTGTGAAAACTGAGTTTCCTTGAGAGCTGCTTGGAAGCCTGATGGTGTGTGAAGTTAGTGAGCCAAATGGAGTTGTTCTCCCACAAGAACCACTCGGCTGATCCTTCTTCAAAATGCCCTTCACCAACATGCAGTGTTTCCTTGATTGAATTAGCTCTCACACCAATATTTGCGTCTAGAGCCTTTGCATTGAGGGCTATCTGAAAACGGCTTTGGCACTGAAGTTGCCTGTGAATGTGGAGTTGGTGGCATGTGAAACCTGCATGTGGAGCATTCGTTTGTGTGGGATGCTCTACCAGGTTCATTCCTAGATAATGCACTCAAAGGGCACTAAGCATAGAGTGTGAAAACTGAGTTTCCTTGAGAGCTGCTTGGAAGCCTGATGGTGTGTGAAGTTAGTGAGCCAAATGGAGTTGTTCTCCCACAAGAACCACTCGGCTGATTCTTCTTCAATATGCCCTTCACCAACATGCAGTGTTTCCTTGATTGAATTAGCTCTCACACCAATATTTGCGTCTAGAGCCTTTGCATTGAGGGCTATCTGAAAACGGCTGTGGCTCTGAAGTTGCCTGTGAATGTGGAGTTGGTGGCATGTGAAACCCGCATGTGGAGCATTCGTTTGTGTGGGATGCTCTAGCAGGTTCATTCCTAGATAATGCACTCAAAGGGCACTAAGCATCGAGTGTGAAAACTGAGTTTCCTTGAGAGCTGCTTGGAAGCCTGATGGTGTGTGAAGTTAGTGAGCCAAATGGAGTTGTTCTCCCACAAGAACCACTCGGCTGATCCTTTTCAATATGCCCTTCAACAACATGCAGTGTTTCCTTGATTGAATTAGCTCTCACACCAATATTTGCGTGTAGAACCTTTCCATTGAGGGCTATCTGAAAACAGCTGTGGCGCTGAAGTTGCCTGTGAAAGTGGAGTTGGTGGCATGTGAAACCCGCATGTGGAGCATTCGTTCGTGTGGGATGCTCTACCAGGTTCATTCCCAGATAGTGCACTCAAAGGGCACTAAGCATAGAGTGTGAAAACTGAGTTTCCTTGAGAGTTGCTTGGAAGCCTGATGGTGTGTGAAGTTAGTGAGCCAAATGGAGTTGTTCTCCCACAAGAACCACTCGGCTGATCCTTCTTCAATATGCCCTTCACCAACATGCAGTGTTTCCTTGATTGAATTAGCTCTCACACCAATATTTGTGTCTAGAGCCTTTGCATTGAGGGCTATCTGAAAACGGCTGTGGCTCTGAAGTTGCCTGTGAATGTGGAGTTGGTGGCATGTGAAACCCGCATGTGGAGCATTCGTTTGTGTGTTATCCTCACCAAGCTTCATTTCAGTCCTAGGCACACAAAGGGCACTAAGCATAGAGTGTGAAAACTGAGTTTCCTTGAGAGCTGCTTGGAATCCTGATGGTGTGTGAAGTTAGTGAGCCAAATGGAGTTGTTCTCCCACAAGAACCACTCGGCTGATCCTTTTCAATATGCCCTTCACCAACATGCAGTGTTTCCTTGATTGAATTAGCTCTCACACCAATATTTGCGTGTAGAACCTTTCCATTGAGAGCTATCTGAAAACAGCTGTGGAGCTGAAGTTGCCTGTGAATGTGGAGTTGGTGGCATGTGAAACCCGCATGTGGAGCATTCGTTCGTGTGGGATGCTCTACCAGGTTCATTCCCAGATAGTGCACTCAAAAGGCACTAAGCATAGAGTGTGAAAACTGAGTTTCCTTGAGAGCTGCTTGGAAGCCTGATGGTGTGTGAAGTTAGTGAGCCAAATGGAGTTGTTCTCCCACAAGAACCACTCGGCTGATCCTTCTTCAATATGCCCTTCACCAACATGCAGTGTTTCCTTGATTGTATTAGCTCTCACACCAATATTTGCGTCTAGAGTCTTTGCATTGAGGGCTATCTGAAAACGGCTGTGGCACTGAAGATGCCTGTGAATGTGGAGTTGGTGGCATGTGAAACCCGCATGTGGAGCATTCGTTTGTGTGGGATCTTCACCAAGCTTCATTTCAGTCCTAGGCACACAAAGGGCACTAAGCATAGAGTGTGAAAACTGAGTTTCCTTGAGAGCTGCTTGGAAGCCTGATGGTGTGTGAAGTTAGTGAGCCAAATGGAGTTGTTCTCCCACAAGAACCACTCGGCTGATCCTTTTCAATATGCCCTTCAACAACATGCAGTGTTTCCTTGATTGAATTAGCTCTCACACCAATATTTGCGTGTAGAACCTTTCCATTGAGGGCTATCTGAAAACAGCTGTGGAGCTGAAGTTGCCTGTGAATGTGGAGTTGGTGGCATGTGAAACCCGCATGTGGAGCATTCGTTCGTGTGGGATGCTCTACCAGGTTCATTCCCAGATAGTGCACTCAAAAAGCACTAAGCATAGAGTGTGAAAACTGAGTTTCCTTGAGAGCTGCTTGGAAGCCTGATGGTGTGTGAAGTTAGTGAGCCAAATGGAGTTGTTCTCCCACAAGAACCACTCGGCTGATCCTTCTTCAATATGCCCTTCACCAACATGCAGTGTTTCCTTGATTGAATTAGCTCTCACACCAATATTTGCGTCTAGAGCCTTTGCATTGAGGGCTATCTGAAAACGGCTGTGGCGCTGAAGTTGCCTGTGAATGTGGAGTTGGTGGCATGTGAAACCCGCATGTGGAGCATTCGTTTGTGTGGGATCCTCACCAAGCTTCATTTCAGTCCTAGGCACACAAAGGGCACTAAGCATAGAGTGTGAAAACTGAGTTTCTTTGAGAGTTACTTGGAAGCCTGATGGTGTGTGAAGTTAGTGATCCAAATGGAGTTATTCTCCCACAAGAACCACTCGGCTGATTCTTCTTCAATATGCCCTTCACCAACATGCAGTGTTTCCTTGATTGAATTAGCTCTCACACCAATATTTGCGTCTGGAGCCTTTGCATTGAGGGCTATCTGAAAACGGCTGTGGCGCTGAAGTTGCCTGTGAATGTGGAGTTGGTGGCATGTGAAACCCACATGTGGAGCATTCGTTTGTGTGGGATGCTCTACCAGGTTCATTCCTAGATAATGCACTCAAAGGGCACTAAGCATGAGTGTGAAAACTGAGTTTCCTTGAGAGCTGCTTGGAAGCCTGATGGTGTGTGAAGTTAGTGAGCCAAATGGAGTTGTTCTCCCACAAGAACCACTCGGCTGATTCTTCTTCAATATGCCCTTCACCAACATGCAGTGTTTCCTTGATTGAATTAGCTCTCACACCAATATTTGCGTCTATAGTCTTTCCATTGAGGGCTATCTGAAAGCGGCTGTGGCGCTGAAGTTGCCTGTGAATGTGGAGTTGGTGGCATGTGAAACCCGCATGTGGAGCATTCGTTAGTGTGGGATGCTCTACCACGTTCATTCCCAGATAATGCACTCAAAGGGCACTAAGCATAGAGTGTGAAAACTGAGTTTCCTTGAGAGCTGCTTGGAAGCCTGATGGTGTGTGAAGTTAGTGAGCCAAATGGAGTTGTTCTCCCACAAGAACCACTCGGCTGATCCTTCTTCAATATGCCCTTCACCAACATGCAGTGTTTCCTTGATTGAATTAGCTCTCACACCAATATTTGCATCTAGAGCCTTTCCATTGAGGGCTATCTGAAAACAGCTGTGGCGCTGAAGTTGCCTGTGAATGTGGAGTTGGTGGCATGTGAAACCCGCATGTGTAGCCTTCGTTAGTGTGGGATGCTCTACCAGGTTCATTCCCAGATAATGCACTCAAAGGGCACTAAGCATAGAGTGTGAAAACTGAGTTTCCTTGAGAGCTGCTTGGAAGCCTGATGGTTTGTGAAGTTAGTGAGCCAAATGGAGTTGTTCTCCCACAAGAACCACTCGGCTGATCCTTCTTCAATATGCCCTTCACCAACATGCAGTGTTTCCTTGATTGAATTAGCTCTCACACCAATATTTGCGTCTAGAGCCTTTGCATTGAGGGCTATCTTAAAACGGCTTTGGCACTGAAGTTGCCTGTGAATGTGGAGTTGGTGGCATGTGAAACCCGCATGTGGAGCATTCCTTTGTGTGGGATGCTCTACCAGGTTCATTCACAGATAATGCACTCAAAGGGCACTAAGCATAGAGTGTGAAAACTGAGTTTCATTGAGAGCTGCCTGGAAGCCTGATGGTGTGTGAAATTAGTGAGCCAAATGGAGTTGTTCTCCCACAAGAACCACTCGGCTGATCCTTCTTCAATATGCCCTTCACCAACATGCAGTGTTTCCTTGATTGAATTAGCTCTCACACCAATATTTGCGTCTAGAGCCTTTGCATTGAGGGCTATCTGAAAACGGCTGTGGCTCTGAAGTTGCCTGTGAATGTGGAGTTGGTGGCATGTGAAACCCGCATGTGGAGCATTCGTTTGTGTGGGATGCTCTACCAGGTTCATTCCTAGATAATGCACTCAAAGGGCACTAAGCATAGAGTGTGAAAACTGAGTTTCCTTGAGAGCTGCTTGGAAGCCTGATGGTGTGTGAAGTTAGTGAGCCAAATGGAGTTGTTCTCCCACAAGAACCACTCGGCTGATCCTTCTTCAATATGCCCTTCACCAACATGCAGTGTTTCCTTGATTCAATTAGCTCTCACACCAATATTTGCGTCTGGAGCCTTTCCATTGAGGGCTATCTGAAAACGGCTGTGGCTCTGAAGTTGCCTGTGAATGTGGAGTTGGTGGCATGTGAAACCCGCATGTGGAGCATTCGTTTGTGTGGGATGCTGACCAAGCTTCATTTCAGTCCTAGGCATACAAAGGGCACTAAGCATAGAGTGTGAAAACTGAGTTTCCTTGAGAGCTGCTTGGAAGCCTGATGGTGTGTGAAGTTAGTGAGCCAAATGGAGTTGTTCTCCCACAAGAACCACTCGGCTGATCCTTCTTCAATATGCCCTTCACCAACATGCAGTGTTTCCTTGATTGAATTAGCTCTCACACCAATATTTGTTTGTAGAACCTTTCCATTGAGGGCTATCTGAAAACAGCTGTGGAGCTGAAGTTGCCTGTGAATGTGGAGTTGGTGGCATGTGAAACCCGCATGTGGAGCATTCGTTCGTGTGGGATGCTCTACCAGGTTCATTCCCAGATAGTGCACTCAAAAGGCACTAAGCATAGAGTGTGAAAACTGAGTTTCCTTGAGAGCTGCTTGGAAGCCTGATGGTGTGTGAAGTTAGTGAGCCAAATGGATTTGTTCTACCACAAGAACCACTCGGCTGATCCTTCTTCAATATGCCCTTCACCAACATGCAGTGTTTCCTTGATTGAATTAGCTCTCACACCAATTTTTGCGTCTAGAGCCTTTGCATTGAGGGCTATCTGAAAACGGCTGTGGCTCTGAAGTTGCCTGTGAATGTGGAGTTGGTGGCATGTGAAACCCACATGTGGAGCATTCGTTTGTGTGGGATGCTCTACCAGGTTCATTCCTAGATAATGCACTCAAAGGGCACTAAGCATAGAGTGTGAAAACTGAGTTTCCTTGAGAGCTGCTTGGAAGCCTGATGGTGTGTGAAGTTAGTGAGCCAAATGGAGTTGTTCTCCCACAAGAACCACTCGGCTGATCCTTTTCAATATGCCCTTCAACAACATGCAGTGTTTCCTTGATTGAATTAGCTCTCACACCAATATTTGCGTGTAGAACCTTTCCATTGAGGGCTATCTGAAAACAGCTGTGGCGCTGAAGTTGCCTGTGAATGTGGAGTTGGTGGCATGTGAAACCCGCATGTGGAGCATTCGTTTGTGTGGGATGCTCTACCAAGCTTCATTTCAGTCCTAGGCACTCAAAGGGCACTAAGCATAGAGTGTGAAAACTGAGTTTCCTTGAGAGCTGCTTGGAAGCCTGATGGTGTGTGAAGTTAGTGAGCCAAATGGAGTTGTTCTCCCACAAGAATCACTCAGCTGATCCTTGTCAATATGCCCTTCCCCAACATGCAGTGTTTCCTTGATTGAATTAGCTCTCACACCAATATTTGCGTCTAGAGCCTTTCCATTGAGGGCTATCTGAAAACAGCTGTGGCGCTGAAGTTGCCTGTGAATGTGGAGTTGGTGGCATGTGAAACCCGCATGTGGAGCATTCGTTCGTGTGGGATGCTCTACCAGGTTCATTCCCAGATAGTGCACTCAAAGGGCACTAAGCATAGAGTGTGAAAACTGAGTTTCCTTGAGAGCTGCTTGGAAGCCTGATGGTGTGTGAAGTTAGTGAGCCAAATGGAGTTGTTCTCCCACAAGAACCACTCGGCTCATCCTTCTTCAATATGCCCTTCACCAACATGCAGTGTTTCCTTGATTCAATTAGCTCTCACACCAATATTTGCGTCTAGAGCCTTTGCATTGAGGGCTATCTGAAAACGGCTGTGGCTCTGAAGTTGCCTGTGAATGTGGAGTTGGTGGCATGTGAAACCCGCATGTGGAGCATTCGTTTGTGTGGGATCTTCACCAAGCTTCATTTCAGTCCTAGGCACACAAAGGGCACTAAGCATAGAGTGTGAAAACTGAGTTTCCTTGAGAGCTGCTTGGAAGCCTGATGGTGTGTGAAGTTAGTGAGCCAAATGGAGTTGTTCTCCCACAAGAACCACTCGGCTGATCCTTTTCAATATGCCCTTCAACAACATGCAGTGTTTCCTTGATTGAATTAGCTCTCACACCAATATTTGCGTGTAGAACCTTTCCATTGAGGGCTATCTGAAAACAGCTGTGGAGCTGAAGTTGCCTGTGAATGTGGAGTTGGTGGCATGTGAAACCCGCATGTGGAGCATTCGTTCGTGTGGGATGCTCTACCAGGTTCATTCCCAGATAGTGCACTCAAAAGGCACTAAGCATAGAGTGTGAAAACTGAGTTTCCTTGAGAGCTGCTTGGAAGCCTGATGGTGTGTGAAGTTAGTGAGCCAAATGGAGTTGTTCTCCCACAAGAACCACTCGGCTGATCCTTCTTCAATATGCCCTTCACCAACATGCAGTGTTTCCTTGATTGAATTAGCTCTCACACCAATATTTGCGTCTAGAGCCTTTGCATTGAGGGCTATCTGAAAACAGCTGTGGCGCTGAAGTTGCCTGTGAATGTGGAGTTGGTGGCATGTGAAACCCGCATGTGGAGCATTCGTTTGTGTGGGATCCTAACCAAGCTTCATTTCAGTCCTAGGCACACAAAGGGCACTAAGCATAGAGTGTGAAAACTGAGTTTCCTTGAGAGCTGCTTGGAAGCCTGATGGTGTGTGAAGTTAGTGAGCCAAATGGAGTTGTTCTCCCACAAGAACCACTCGGCTGATCCTTTTCAATATGCCCTTCAACAACATGCAGTGTTTCCTTGATTGAATTAGCTCTCACACCAATATTTGCATGTAGAACCTTTACATTGAGGGCTATCTGAAAACAGCTGTGGAGCTGAAGTTGCCTGTGAATGTGGAGTTGGTGGCATGTGAAACCCGCATGTGGAGCATTCGTTTGTGTGGGATGCTCTACCAGGTTCATTCCCAGATAGTGCACTCAAAGGGCACTAAGCATAGAGTGTGAAAACTGAGTTTCCTTGAGAGCTGCTTGGAAGCCTGATGGTGTGTGAAGTTAGTGAGCCAAATGGAGTTGTTCTCCCACAAGAACCACTCGGCTGATCCTTTTCAATATGCCCTTCAACAACATGCAGTGTTTCCTTGATTGAATTAGCTCTCACACCAATATTTGCGTGTAGAACCTTTCCATTGAGGGCTATCTGAAAACAGCTGTGGAGCTGAAGTTGCCTGTGAATGTGGAGTTGGTGGCATGTGAAACCCGCATGTGGAGCATTCGTTCGTGTGGGATGCTCTACCAGGTTCATTCCCAGATAGTGCACTCAAAAGGCACTAAGCATAGAGTGTGAAAACTGAGTTTCCTTGAGAGCTGCTTGGAAGCCTGATGGTGTGTGAAGTTAGTGAGCCAAATGGAGTTGTTCTCCCACAAGAACCACTCGGCTGATCCTTCTTCAATATGCCCTTCACCAACATGCAGTGTTTCCTTGATTGAATTAGCTCTCACACCAATATTTGCGTCTAGAGCCTTTGCATTGAGGGCTATCTGAAAACGGCTGTGGCGCTGAAGTTGCCTGTGAATGTGGAGTTGGTGGCATGTGAAACCCGCAGGTGGAGCATTCGTTTGTGTGGGATCCTAACCAAGCTTCATTTCAGTCCTAGGCACACAAAGGGCACTAAGCATAGAGTGTGAAAACTGAGTTTCCTTGAGAGCTGCTTGGAAGCCTGATGGTGTGTGAAGTTAGTGAGCCAAATGGAGTTGTTCTCCCACAAGAACCACTCGGCTGATTCTTCTTCAATATGCCCTTCACCAACATGCAGTGTTTCCTTGATTGAATTAGCTCTCACACCAATATTTGCGTCTAGAGCCTTTGCATTGAGGGCTATCTGAAAACGGCTGTGGCGCTGAAGTTGCCTGAGAATGTGGAGTTGGTGGCATGTGAAACCCACATGTGGAGCATTCGTTTGTGTGGGATGCTCTACCAGGTTCATTCCTAGATAATGCACTCAAAGGGCACTAAGCATGAGTGTGAAAACTGAGTTTCCTTGAGAGCTGCTTGGAAGCCTGATGGTGTGTGAAGTTAGTGAGCCAAATGGAGTTGTTCTCCCACAAGAACCACTCGGCTGATTCTTCTTCAATATGCCCTTCACCAACATGCAGTGTTTCCTTGATTGAATTAGCTCTCACACCAATATTTGCGTCTAGAGTCTTTCCATTGAGGGCTATCTGAAAACAGCTGTGGCGCTGAAGTTGCCTGTGAATGTGGAGTTAGTGGCATGTGAAACCCGCATGTGGAGCATTCGTCTGTGTCGGATGCTCTACCAGGTTCATTTCCAGATAATGCACTCAAAGGGCACTAAGCATAGAGTGTGAAAACTGAGTTTCCTTGAGAGCTGCTTGGAAGCCTGATGGTGTGTGAAGTTAGTGAGCCAAATGGAGTTGTTCTCCCACAAGAACCACTCGGCTGATCCTTCTTCAATATGCCCTTCACCAACATGCAGTGTTTCCTTGATTGAATTAGCTCTCACACCAATATTTGCGTCTAGAGCCTTTGCATTGAGGGCTATCTGAAAACAGCTGTGGCGCTGAAGTTGCCTGTGAATGTGGAGTTGGTGGCATGTGAAACCCGCATGTGGAGCATTCGTTAGTGTGGGATGCTCTACCAGGTTCATTCCCAGATAATGCACTCAAAGGGCACTAAGCATAGAGTGTGAAAACTGAGTTTCCTTGAGAGCTGCTTGGAAGCCTGATGGTGTGTGAAGTTAGTGAGCCAAATGGAGTTGTTCTCCCACAAGAACCACTCGGCTGATCCTTCTTCAATATGCCCTTCACCAACATGCAGTGTTTCCTTGATTGAATTAGCTCTCACACCAATATTTGCGTCTAGAGCCTTTGCATTGAGAGCTATATGAAAACGGCTATGGCGCTGAAGTTGCCTGTGAATGTGGAGTTGGTGGCATGTGAAAGCCGCATGTGGAGCATTCGTTTGTGTGGGATGCTCTACCAGGTTCATTCCTAGATAATGTACTCAAAGGGCACTAAGCATAGAGTGTGAAAACTGAGTTTCCTTGAGAGCTGCTTGGAAGCCTGATGGTGTGTGAAGTTAGTGAGCCAAATGGAGTTGTTCTCCCACAAGAACCACTCGGCTGATCCTTTTCAATATGCCCTTCAACAACATGCAGTGTTTCCTTGATTGAATTAGCTCTCACACCAATATTTGCGTGTAGAACCTTTCCATTGAGGGCTATCTGAAAACAGCTGTGGAGCTGAAGTTGCCTGTGAATGTGGAGTTGGTGGCATGTGAAACCCGCATGTGGAGCATTCGTTCGTGTGGGATGCTCTACCAGGTTCATTCCCAGATAGTGCACTCAAAAGGCACTAAGCATAGAGTGTGAAAACTGAGTTTCCTTGAGAGCTGCTTGGAAGCCTGATGGTGTGTGAAGTTAGTGAGCCAAATGGAGTTGTTCTCCCACAAGAACCACTCGGCTGATCCTTCTTCAATATGCCCTTCACCAACATGCAGTGTTTCCTTGATTGAATTAGCTCTCACACCAATATTTGCGTCTAGAGCCTTTGCATTGAGGGCTATCTGAAAACGGCTGTGGCGCTGAAGTTGCCTGTGAATGTGGAGTTGGTGGCATGTGAAACCCGCAGGTGGAGCATTCGTTTGTGTGGGATCCTAACCAAGCTTCATTTCAGTCCTAGGCACACAAAGGGCACTAAGCATAGAGTGTGAAAACTGAGTTTCCTTGAGAGCTGCTTGGAAGCCTGATGGTGTGTGAAGTTAGTGAGCCAAATGGAGTTGTTCTCCCACAAGAACCACTCGGCTGATTCTTCTTCAATATGCCCTTCACCAACATGCAGTGTTTCCTTGATTGAATTAGCTCTCACACCAATATTTGCGTCTAGAGCCTTTGCATTGAGGGCTATCTGAAAACGGCTGTGGCGCTGAAGTTGCCTGAGAATGTGGAGTTGGTGGCATGTGAAACCCACATGTGGAGCATTCGTTTGTGTGGGATGCTCTACCAGGTTCATTCCTAGATAATGCACTCAAAGGGCACTAAGCATGAGTGTGAAAACTGAGTTTCCTTGAGAGCTGCTTGGAAGCCTGATGGTGTGTGAAGTTAGTGAGCCAAATGGAGTTGTTCTCCCACAAGAACCACTCGGCTGATTCTTCTTCAATATGCCCTTCACCAACATGCAGTGTTTCCTTGATTGAATTAGCTCTCACACCAATATTTGCGTCTAGAGTCTTTCCATTGAGGGCTATCTGAAAACAGCTGTGGCGCTGAAGTTGCCTGTGAATGTGGAGTTAGTGGCATGTGAAACCCGCATGTGGAGCATTCGTCTGTGTCGGATGCTCTACCAGGTTCATTCCCAGATAATGCACTCAAAGGGCACTAAGCATAGAGTGTGAAAACTGAGTTTCCTTGAGAGCTGCTTGGAAGCCTGATGGTGTGTGAAGTTAGTGAGCCAAATGGAGTTGTTCTCCCACAAGAACCACTCGGCTGATCCTTCTTCAATATGCCCTTCACCAACATGCAGTGTTTCCTTGATTGAATTAGCTCTCACACCAATATTTGCGTCTAGAGCCTTTGCATTGAGGGCTATCTGAAAACAGCTGTGGCGCTGAAGTTGCCTGTGAATGTGGAGTTGGTGGCATGTGAAACCCGCATGTGGAGCATTCGTTAGTGTGGGATGCTCTACCAGGTTCATTCCCAGATAATGCACTCAAAGGGCACTAAGCATAGAGTGTGAAAACTGAGTTTCCTTGAGAGCTGCTTGGAAGCCTGATGGTGTGTGAAGTTAGTGAGCCAAATGGAGTTGTTCTCCCACAAGAACCACTCGGCTGATCCTTCTTCAATATGCCCTTCACCAACATGCAGTGTTTCCTTGATTGAATTAGCTCTCACACCAATATTTGCGTCTAGAGCCTTTGCATTGAGAGCTATATGAAAACGGCTATGGCGCTGAAGTTGCCTGTGAATGTGGAGTTGGTGGCATGTGAAAGCCGCATGTGGAGCATTCGTTTGTGTGGGATGCTCTACCAGGTTCATTCCTAGATAATGTACTCAAAGGGCACTAAGCATAGAGTGTGAAAACTGAGTTTCCTTGAGAGCTGCTTGGAAGCCTGATGGTGTGTGAAGTTAGTGAGCCAAATGGAGTTGTTCTCCCACAAGAACCACTCGGCTGATCCTTCTTCAATATGCCCTTCACCAACATGCAGTGTTTCCTTGATTGTATTAGCTCTCACACCAATATTTGCGTCTAGAGCCTTTCCATTGAGGGCTATCTGAAAACAGCTGTGGCGCTGAAGTTGCCTGTGAATGTGGAGTTGGTGGCATGTGAAACCCGCATGTGTACCCTTCGTTAGTGTGGGATGCTCTACCAGGTTCATTCACAGATAATGCACTCAAAGGGCACTAAGCATAGAGTGTGAAAACTGAGTTTCCTTGAGAGCTGCTTGGAAGCCTGATTGTGTGTGAAGTTAGTGAGCCAAATGGAGTTGTTCTCCCACAAGAACCACTCGGCTGATCCTTCTTCAATATGCCCTTCACCAACATGCAGTGTTTCCTTGATTGAATTAGCTCTCACACCAATATTTGCGTCTAGAGCCTTTGCATTGAGGGCTATCTGAAAACGGCTTTGGCACTGAAGTTGCCTGTGAATGTGGAGTTGGTGGCATGTGAAACCCGCATGTGGAGCATTCCTTTGTGTGGGATGCTCTACCAGGTTCATTCCCAGATAATGCACTCAAAGTGCACTAAGCATAGAGTGTGAAAACTGAGTTTCCTTGAGAGCTGCTTGGAAGCATGATGGTGTGTGAAGTTAGTGAGCCAAATGGAGTTGTTCTCCCACAAGAACCACTCGGCTGATCCTTCTTCAATATGCCCTTCACCAACATGCAGTGTTTCCTTGATTGAATTAGTTCTCACACCAATATTTGCGTCTAGAGCCTTTCCATTGAGGGCTATCTGAAAACAGCTGTGGCGATGAAGTTGCCTGTGAATGTGGAGTTGGTGGCATGTGAAACCCGCATGTGGAGCATTCGTTAGTGTGGGATGCTCTACCAGGTTCATTCCCAGATAATGCACTCAAAGGGCACTAAGCATAGAGTGTGAAAACTGAGTTTCCTTGAGAGCTGCTTGGAAGCCTGATGGTGTGTGAAGTTAGTGAGCCAAATGGAGTTGTTCTCCCACAAGAACCACTCGGCTGATTCTTCTTCAATATGCCCTTCACCAACATGCAGTGTTTCCTTGATTGAATTAGCTCTCACACCAATATTTGCGTCTAGAGCCTTTGCATTGAGGGGTATCTGAAAACGGCTGTGGCGCTGAAGTTGCCTGTGAATGTGGAGTTGGTGGCATGTGAAACCCGCATGTGGAGCATTCGTGTTTGTGCGATGCTCCACCAGGTTCATTCCCAGATAATGCACTCAAAGGGCACTAAGCATAGAGTGTGAAAACTGAGTTTCCTTGAGAGCTGCCTGGAAGCCTGATGGTGTGTGAAGTTAGTGAGCCAAATGGAGTTGTTCTCCCACAAGAACCACTCGGCTGATCCTTCTTCAATATGCCCTTCACCAACATGCAGTGTTTCCTTGATTGAATTAGCTCTCACACCAATATTTGCGTCTAGAGCCTTTGCATTGAGGGCTATCTGAAAACGGCTGTGGCGCTGAAGTTGCCTGTGAATGTGGAGTTGGTGGCATGTGAAACCCGCATGTGGAGCATTCGTTTGTGTGGGATGCTCTACCAGGTTCATTCCTTTCTAATGCACTCAAAGGTCACTAAGCATAGAGTGTGAAAACTGAGTTTCCTTGAGAGCTGCTTGGAAGATTGATGGTGTGTGAAGTTAGTGAGCCAAATGGAGTTGTTCTCCCACAAGAATCACTCGGCTGATCCTTCTTCAATATGCCCTTCACCAACATGCAGTGTTTCCTTGATTGAATTAGCTCTCACACCAATATTTGCGTCTAGAGCCTTTCCATTGAGGGCTATCTGAAAACAGCTGTGGCGCTGAAGTTGCCTGTGAATGTAGAGTTGGTGGCATGTGAAACCCGCATGTGGAGCATTCGTTAGTGTGGGATGCTCTTCCAAGGTCATTCCCAGATAATGCACTCAAAGGGCACTAAGCATAGAGTGTGAAAACTGAGTTTCCTTGAGAGCTGCTTGGAAGCCTGATGGTGTGTGAAGTTAGTGAGCCAAATGGAGTTGTTCTCCCACAAGAACCACTCGGCTGATCCTTCTTCAATATGCCCTTCACCAACATGCAGTGTTTCCTTGATTGAATTAGCTCTCACACCAATATTTGCGTCTAGAGCCTTTGCATTGAGGGCTATCTGAAAACGGCTGTGGCGCTGAAGTTGCCTGTGAATGTGGAGTTGGTGGCATGTGAAACCCGCATGTGGAGCATTCGTTTGTGTGGGATCCTAACCAAGCTTCATTTCAGTCCTAGGCACACAAAGGGCACTAAGCATAGAGTGTGAAAACTGAGTTTCCTTGAGAGCTGCTTGGAAGCCTGATGGTGTGTGAAGTTAGTGAGCCAAATGGAGTTGTTCTCCCACAAGAACCACTCGGCTGATTCTTCTTCAATATGCCCTTCACCAACATGCAGTGTTTCCTTGATTGAATTAGCTCTCACACCAATATTTGCGTCTAGAGCCTTTGCATTGAGGGCTATCTGAAAACGGCTGTGGCGCTGAAGTTGCCTGAGAATGTGGAGTTGGTGGCATGTGAAACCCACATGTGGAGCATTCGTTTGTGTGGGATGCTCTACCAGGTTCATTCCTAGATAATGCACTCAAAGGGCACTAAGCATGAGTGTGAAAACTGAGTTTCCTTGAGAGCTGCTTGGAAGCCTGATGGTGTGTGAAGTTAGTGAGCCAAATGGAGTTGTTCTCCCACAAGAACCACTCGGCTGATTCTTCTTCAATATGCCCTTCACCAACATGCAGTGTTTCCTTGATTGAATTAGCTCTCACACCAATATTTGCGTCTAGAGTCTTTCCATTGAGGGCTATCTGAAAACAGCTGTGGCGCTGAAGTTGCCTGTGAATGTGGAGTTAGTGGCATGTGAAACCCGCATGTGGAGCATTCGTCTGTGTGGGATGCTCTACCAGGTTCATTCCCAGATAATGCACTCAAAGGGCACTAAGCATAGAGTGTGAAAACTGAGTTTCCTTGAGAGCTGCTTGGAAGCCTGATGGTGTGTGAAGTTAGTGAGCCAAATGGAGTTGTTCTCCCACAAGAACCACTCGGCTGATCCTTCTTCAATATGCCCTTCACCAACATGCAGTGTTTCCTTGATTGTATTAGCTCTCACACCAATATTTGCGTCTAGAGCCTTTCCATTGAGGGCTATCTGAAAACAGCTGTGGCGCTGAAGTTGCCTGTGAATGTGGAGTTGGTGGCATGTGAAACCCACATGTGTAGCATTCGTGTGTGTGGGATGCTCTACCAGGTTCATTCACAGATAATGCACTCAAAGGGCACTAAGCATAGAGTGTGAAAACTGAGTTTCCTTGAGAGCTGCTTGGAAGCCTGATTGTGTGTGAAGTTAGTGAGCCAAATGGAGTTGTTCTCCCACAAGAACCACTCGGCTGATTCTTCTTCAATATGCCCTTCACCAACATGCAGTGTTTCCTTGATTGAATTAGCTCTCACACCAATATTTGCGTCTAGAGCCTTTGCATTGAGGGCTATCTGAAAACGGCTGTGGCGCTGAAGTTGCCTGAGAATGTGGAGTTGGTGGCATGTGAAACCCACATGTGGAGCATTCGTTTGTGTGGGATGCTCTACCAGGTTCATTCCTAGATAATGCACTCAAAGGGCACTAAGCATGAGTGTGAAAACTGAGTTTCCTTGAGAGCTGCTTGGAAGCCTGATGGTGTGTGAAGTTAGTGAGCCAAATGGAGTTGTTCTCCCACAAGAACCACTCGGCTGATTCTTCTTCAATATGCCCTTCACCAACATGCAGTGTTTCCTTGATTGAATTAGCTCTCACACCAATATTTGCGTCTAGAGTCTTTCCATTGAGGGCTATCTGAAAACAGCTGTGGCGCTGAAGTTGCCTGTGAATGTGGAGTTAGTGGCATGTGAAACCCGCATGTGGAGCATTCGTCTGTGTCGGATGCTCTACCAGGTTCATTCCCAGATAATGCACTCAAAGGGCACTAAGCATAGAGTGTGAAAACTGAGTTTCCTTGAGAGCTGCTTGGAAGCCTGATGGTGTGTGAAGTTAGTGAGCCAAATGGAGTTGTTCTCCCACAAGAACCACTCGGCTGATCCTTCTTCAATATGCCCTTCACCAACATGCAGTGTTTCCTTGATTGAATTAGCTCTCACACCAATATTTGCGTCTAGAGCCTTTGCATTGAGGGCTATCTGAAAACAGCTGTGGCGCTGAAGTTGCCTGTGAATGTGGAGTTGGTGGCATGTGAAACCCGCATGTGGAGCATTCGTTAGTGTGGGATGCTCTACCAGGTTCATTCCCAGATAATGCACTCAAAGGGCACTAAGCATAGAGTGTGAAAACTGAGTTTCCTTGAGAGCTGCTTGGAAGCCTGATGGTGTGTGAAGTTAGTGAGCCAAATGGAGTTGTTCTCCCACAAGAACCACTCGGCTGATCCTTCTTCAATATGCCCTTCACCAACATGCAGTGTTTCCTTGATTGAATTAGCTCTCACACCAATATTTGCGTCTAGAGCCTTTGCATTGAGAGCTATATGAAAACGGCTATGGCGCTGAAGTTGCCTGTGAATGTGGAGTTGGTGGCATGTGAAAGCCGCATGTGGAGCATTCGTTTGTGTGGGATGCTCTACCAGGTTCATTCCTAGATAATGTACTCAAAGGGCACTAAGCATAGAGTGTGAAAACTGAGTTTCCTTGAGAGCTGCTTGGAAGCCTGATGGTGTGTGAAGTTAGTGAGCCAAATGGAGTTGTTCTCCCACAAGAACCACTCGGCTGATCCTTCTTCAATATGCCCTTCACCAACATGCAGTGTTTCCTTGATTGTATTAGCTCTCACACCAATATTTGCGTCTAGAGCCTTTCCATTGAGGGCTATCTGAAAACAGCTGTGGCGCTGAAGTTGCCTGTGAATGTGGAGTTGGTGGCATGTGAAACCCGCATGTGTACCCTTCGTTAGTGTGGGATGCTCTACCAGGTTCATTCACAGATAATGCACTCAAAGGGCACTAAGCATAGAGTGTGAAAACTGAGTTTCCTTGAGAGCTGCTTAGAAGCCTGATTGTGTGTGAAGTTAGTGAGCCAAATGGAGTTGTTCTCCCACAAGAACCACTCGGCTGATCCTTCTTCAATATGCCCTTCACCAACATGC
Source organism: Ochotona princeps (assembly GCF_030435755.1). NCBI lineage: Eukaryota > Metazoa > Chordata > Mammalia > Lagomorpha > Ochotonidae > Ochotona > Ochotona princeps. Next base: position 41,344 of record NW_026697487.1, on the reverse strand, counting down.
AGTGTTTCCTTGATTGAATTAGCTCTCACACCAATATTTGCGTCTAGAGCCTTTGCATTGAGGGCTATCTGAAAACGGCTTTGGCACTGAAGTTGCCTGTGAATGTGGAGTTGGTGGCATGTGAAACCCGCATGTGGAGCATTCCTTTGTGTGGGATGCTCTACCAGGTTCATTCCCAGATAATGCACTCAAAGTGCACTAAGCATAGAGTGTGAAAACTGAGTTTCCTTGAGAGCTGCTTGGAAGCATGATGGTGTGTGAAGTTAGTGAGCCAAATGGAGTTGTTCTCCCACAAGAACCACTCGGCTGATCCTTCTTCAATATGCCCTTCACCAACATGCAGTGTTTCCTTGATTGAATTAGTTCTCACACCAATATTTGCGTCTAGAGCCTTTCCATTGAGGGCTATCTGAAAACAGCTGTGGCGATGAAGTTGCCTGTGAATGTGGAGTTGGTGGCATGTGAAACCCGCATGTGGAGCATTCGTTAGTGTGGGATGCTCTACCAGGTTCATTCCCAGATAATGCACTCAAAGGGCACTAAGCATAGAGTGTGAAAACTGAGTTTCCTTGAGAGCTGCTTGGAAGCCTGATGGTGTGTGAAGTTAGTGAGCCAAATGGAGTTGTTCTCCCACAAGAACCACTCGGCTGATTCTTCTTCAATATGCCCTTCACCAACATGCAGTGTTTCCTTGATTGAATTAGCTCTCACACCAATATTTGCGTCTAGAGCCTTTGCATTGAGGGGTATCTGAAAACGGCTGTGGCGCTGAAGTTGCCTGTGAATGTGGAGTTGGTGGCATGTGAAACCCGCATGTGGAGCATTCGTGTTTGTGGGATGCTCCACCAGGTTCATTCCCAGATAATGCACTCAAAGGGCACTAAGCATAGAGTGTGAAAACTGAGTTTCCTTGAGAGCTGCCTGGAAGCCTGATGGTGTGTGAAGTTAGTGAGCCAAATGGAGTTGTTCTCCCACAAGAACCACTCGGCTGATCCTTCTTCAATATGCCCTTCACCAACATGCAGTGTTTCCTTGATTGAATTAGCTCTCACACCAATATTTGCGTCTAGAGCCTTTGCATTGAGGGCTATCTGAAAACGGCTGTGGCGCTGAAGTTGCCTGTGAATGTGGAGTTGGTGGCATGTGAAACCCGCATGTGGAGCATTCGTTTGTGTGGGATGCTCTACCAGGTTCATTCCTTTCTAATGCACTCAAAGGTCACTAAGCATAGAGTGTGAAAACTGAGTTTCCTTGAGAGCTGCTTGGAAGATTGATGGTGTGTGAAGTTAGTGAGCCAAATGGAGTTGTTCTCCCACAAGAATCACTCGGCTGATCCTTCTTCAATATGCCCTTCACCAACATGCAGTGTTTCCTTGATTGAATTAGCTCTCACACCAATATTTGCGTCTAGAGCCTTTCCATTGAGGGCTATCTGAAAACAGCTGTGGCGCTGAAGTTGCCTGTGAATGTAGAGTTGGTGGCATGTGAAACCCGCATGTGGAGCATTCGTTAGTGTGGGATGCTCTTCCAAGGTCATTCCCAGATAATGCACTCAAAGGGCACTAAGCATAGAGTGTGAAAACTGAGTTTCCTTGAGAGCTGCTTGGAAGCCTGATGGTGTGTGAAGTTAGTGAGCCAAATGGAGTTGTTCTCCCACAAGAACCACTCGGCTGATCCTTCTTCAATATGCCCTTCACCAACATGCAGTGTTTCCTTGATTGAATTAGCTCTCACACCAATATTTGCGTCTAGAGCCTTTGCATTGAGGGCTATCTGAAAACGGCTGTGGCGCTGAAGTTGCCTGTGAATGTGGAGTTGGTGGCATGTGAAACCCGCATGTGGAGCATTCGTTTGTGTGGGATCCTAACCAAGCTTCATTTCAGTCCTAGGCACACAAAGGGCACTAAGCATAGAGTGTGAAAACTGAGTTTCCTTGAGAGCTGCTTGGAAGCCTGATGGTGTGTGAAGTTAGTGAGCCAAATGGAGTTGTTCTCCCACAAGAACCACTCGGCTGATTCTTCTTCAATATGCCCTTCACCAACATGCAGTGTTTCCTTGATTGAATTAGCTCTCACACCAATATTTGCGTCTAGAGCCTTTGCATTGAGGGCTATCTGAAAACGGCTGTGGCGCTGAAGTTGCCTGAGAATGTGGAGTTGGTGGCATGTGAAACCCACATGTGGAGCATTCGTTTGTGTGGGATGCTCTACCAGGTTCATTCCTAGATAATGCACTCAAAGGGCACTAAGCATGAGTGTGAAAACTGAGTTTCCTTGAGAGCTGCTTGGAAGCCTGATGGTGTGTGAAGTTAGTGAGCCAAATGGAGTTGTTCTCCCACAAGAACCACTCGGCTGATTCTTCTTCAATATGCCCTTCACCAACATGCAGTGTTTCCTTGATTGAATTAGCTCTCACACCAATATTTGCGTCTAGAGTCTTTCCATTGAGGGCTATCTGAAAACAGCTGTGGCGCTGAAGTTGCCTGTGAATGTGGAGTTAGTGGCATGTGAAACCCGCATGTGGAGCATTCGTCTGTGTGGGATGCTCTACCAGGTTCATTCCCAGATAATGCACTCAAAGGGCACTAAGCATAGAGTGTGAAAACTGAGTTTCCTTGAGAGCTGCTTGGAAGCCTGATGGTGTGTGAAGTTAGTGAGCCAAATGGAGTTGTTTTCCCACAAGAACCACTCGGCTGATCCTTCTTCAATATGCCCTTCACCAACATGCAGTGTTTCCTTGATTGTATTAGCTCTCACACCAATATTTGCGTCTAGAGCCTTTCCATTGAGGGCTATCTGAAAACAGCTGTGGCGCTGAAGTTGCCTGTGAATGTGGAGTTGGTGGCATGTGAAACCCACATGTGTAGCATTCGTGTGTGTGGGATGCTCTACCAGGTTCATTCACAGATAATGCACTCAAAGGGCACTAAGCATAGAGTGTGAAAACTGAGTTTCCTTGAGAGCTGCTTGGAAGCCTGATTGTGTGTGAAGTTAGTGAGCCAAATGGAGTTGTTCTCCCACAAGAACCACTCGGCTGATCCTTCTTCAATATGCCCTTCACCAACATGCAGTGTTTCCTTGATTGAATTAGCTCTCACACCAATATTTGCGTCTAGAGCCTTTGCATTGAGGGGTATCTGAAAACGGCTGTGGCGCTGAAGTTGCCTGTGAATGTGGAGTTGGTGGCATGTGAAACCCGCATGTGGAGCATTCGTGTGTGTGGGATGCTCCACCAGGTTCATTCCCAGATAATGCACTCAAAGGGCACTAAGCATAGAGTGTGAAAACTGAGTTTCCTTGAGAGCTGCCTGGAAGCCTGATGGTGTGTGAAGTTAGTGAGCCAAATGGAGTTGTTCTCCCACAAGAACCACTCGGCTGATCCTTCTTCAATATGCCCTTCACCAACATGCAGTGTTTCCTTGATTGAATTAGCTCTCACACCAATATTTGCGTCTAGAGCCTTTGCATTGAGGGCTATCTGAAAACGGCTGTGGCGCTGAAGTTGCCTGTGAATGTGGAGTTGGTGGCATGTGAAACCCGCATGTGGAGCATTCGTTTGTGTGGGATGCTCTACCAGGTTCATTCCTTGCTAATGCACTCAAAGGTCACTAAGCATAGAGTGTGAAAACTGAGTTTCCTTGAGAGCTGCTTGGAAGATTGATGGTGTGTGAAGTTAGTGAGCCAAATGGAGTTGTTCTCCCACAAGAATCACTCGGCTGATCCTTCTTCAATATGCCCTTCACCAACATGCAGTGTTTCCTTGATTGAATTAGCTCTCACACCAATATTTGCGTCTAGAGCCTTTCCATTGAGGGCTATCTGAAAACAGCTGTGGCGCTGAAGTTGCCTGTGAATGTAGAGTTGGTGGCATGTGAAACCCGCATGTGGAGCATTCGTTAGTGTGGGATGCTCTTCCAAGGTCATTCCCAGATAATGCACTCAAAGGGCACTAAGCATAGAGTGTGAAAACTGAGTTTCCTTGAGAGCTGCTTGGAAGCCTGATGGTGTGTGAAGTTAGTGAGCCAAATGGAGTTGTTCTCCCACAAGAACCACTCGGCTGATCCTTCTTCAATATGCCCTTCACCAACATGCAGTGTTTCCTTGATTGAATTAGCTCTCACACCAATATTTGCGTCTAGAGCCTGTTGCATTGAGGGCTATCTGAAAACGGCTTTGGCACTGAAGTTGCCTGTGAATGTGGAGTTGGTGGCATGTGAAACCCGCATGTGGAGCATTCCTTTGTGTGGGATCTTCACCAAGCTTCATTTCAGTCCTAGGCACTCAAAGGGCACTAAGCATAGAGTGTGAAAACTGAGTTTCCTTGAGAGCTGCTTGGAAGCCTGATGGTGTGTGAAGTTAGTGAGCCAAATGGAGTTGTTCTCCCACAAGAACCACTCGGCTGATTCTTCTTCAATATGCCCTTCACCAACATGCAGTGTTTCCTTGATTGAATTAGCTCTCACACCAATATTTGCGTCTAGAGCCTTTGCATTGAGGGGTATCTGAAAACGGCTGTGGCGCTGAAGTTGCCTGTGAATGTGGAGTTGGTGGCATGAGAAACCCGCATGTGGAGCATTCGTGTGTGTGGGATGCTCCACCAGGTTCATTCCCAGATAATGCACTCAAAGGGCACTAAGCATAGAGTGTGAAAACTGAGTTTCCTTGAGAGCTGCCTGGAAGCCTGATGGTGTGTGAAGTTAGTGAGCCAAATGGAGTTGTTCTCCCCCACAAGAACCACTCGGCTGATCCTTTTCAATATGCCCTTCAACAACATGCAGTGTTTCCTTGATTGAATTAGCTCTCACACCAATATTTGCGTGTAGAACCTTTCCATTGAGGGCTATCTGAAAACAGCTGTGGAGCTGAAGTTGCCTGTGAATGTGGAGTTGGTGGCATGTGATACCCGCATGTGGAGCATTCGTTCGTGTAGGATGCTCTACCAGGTTCATTCCCAGATAGTGCACTCAAAAGGCACTAAGCATAGAGTGTGAAAACTGAGTTTTCCTTGAGAGCTGCTTGGAAGCCTGATGGTGTGTGAAGTTAGTGAGCCAAATGGAGTTGTTCTCTCCCACAAGAACCACTCGGCTGATCCTTCTTCAATATGCCCTTCACCAACATGCAGTGTTTCCTTGATTGAATTAGCTCTCACACCAATATTTTGCGTCTAGAGCCTTTGCATTGAGGGCTATCTGAAAACGGCTGTGGCTCTGAAGTTGCCTGTGAATGTGGAGTTGGTGGCATGTGAAACCCCGCATGTGGAGCATTCATTTGTGTGGGATCCTCACCAAGCTTCATTTCAGTCCTAGGCACACAAAGGGCACTAAGCATAGAGTGTGAAAACTGAGTTTCCTTGAGAGCTGCTTGGAAGCCTGATGGTGTGTGAAGTTAGTGAGCCAAATGTAGTTGTTCTCCCACAAGAACCACTCGGCTGATCCTTCTTCAATATGCCCTTCACCAACATGCAGTGTTTCCTTGATTGAATTAGCTCTCACACAATATTTGCGTCTAGAGCCTTTGCATTGAGGGCTATCTGAAAACGCTGTGGCTCTGAAGTTGCCTGTGAATGTGGAGTTGGTGGCATGTGAAACCCGCATGTGGAGCATTCGTTTGTGTGGGATGCTCTACCCAGGTTCTCATTCCTAGATAATGCACTCAAAGGGCACTAAGCATAGAGTGTGAAAACTGAGTTTCCTTGAGAGCTGCTTGGAAGCCTGATGGTGTGTGAAGTTAGTGAGCCAAATGGAGTTTTGCTTTTTCTTTTTTCTCCACAAGAACCACTCGGCTGATCCTTTTCAATATGCCCTTCAACAACATGCAGTGTTTCCTTGATTGAATTAGCTCTCACACACAATTTGCGTGTAGAACCTTTCATTGAGGGCTATCTGAAAACAGCTGTGGAGCTGAAGTTGCCTGTGAATGTGGAGTTGGTGGCATGTGAAACCCGCATGTGGAGCATTCGTTTGTGTGGGATCCTAACCAAGCTTCATTTCAGTCCTAGGCACACAAAGGGCACTAAGCATAGAGTGTGAAAACTGAGTTTCCTTGAGAGCTGCTTCGAAGCCTGATGGTGTGTCGAAGTTAGTGAGCCAAATGGAGTTGTTCTACCACAAGAACCACTCGGCTGATCCTTCTTCAATATGCCCCTTCACCAACATGCAGTGTTTCCTTGATTGAATTAGCTCTCACGACCAATATTTTGGCGTCTAGAGCCTTTGCATTGAGGGCTATCTGAAAACGGCTGTGGCTCTGAAGTTGCCTGTGAATGTGGAGTTGGTGGCATGTGAAACCCGCATGTGGAGCATTCATTTGTGTTGGGAGCCTCACCAAGCTTCATTTCAGTCCTAGGCACACAAAGGGCACTAAGCATAGAGTGTGAAAACTGAGTTTCCTTGAGAGCTGCTTGGAAGCCTGATGGTGTGTGAAGTTAGTGAGCCAAATGGAGTTGTTCTCCCACAAGAACCACTCGGCTGATCCTTCTTCAATATGCCCTTCACCCAACATGCAGTGTTTCCTTGATTGAATTAGCTCTCACACCAATATTTGCGTCTAGAGCCTTTGCATTGAGGGGTATCTGAAAACGGCTGTGGCTCTGAAGTTGCCTGTAAATGTGGAGTTGGTGGCATGTGAAACCCGCATGTGGAGCATTCGTTTGTGTGGGATGCTCTACCAGGTTCATTCCTAGATAATGCACTCAAAGGGCACTAAGCATAGAGTGTGAAAACTGAGTTTCCTTGAGAGCTGCTTGGAAGCCTGATGGTGTGTGAAGTTAGTGAGCCAAATGGAGTTGTTCTCCCACAAGAACCACTCGGCTGATCCTTTTCAATATGCCCTTCACCATCATGCAGTGTTTCCTTGATTGAATTAGCTCTCACACCAATATTTGCGTGTAGAACCTTTCCATTGAGGGCTATCTGAAAACAGCTGTGGAGCTGAAGTTGCCTGTGAATGTGGAGTTGGTGGCATGTGAAACCCGCATGTGGAGCATTCGTTCGTGTGGGATGCTCTACCAGGTTCATTCCCAGATAGTGCACTCAAAGGGCACTAAGCATAGAGTGTGAAAACTGAGTTTCCTTGAGAGCTGCTTGGAAGCATGATGGTGTGTGAAGTTAGTGAGCCAAATGGAGTTGTTCTCCCACAAGAACCACTCGGCTGATCCTTCTTCAATATGCCCTTCACCAACATGCAGTGTTTCCTTGATTCAATTAGCTCTCACACCAATATTTGCGTCTGGAGCCTTTCCATTGAGGGCTATCTGAAAACGGCTGTGGCTCTGAAGTTGCCTGTGAATGTGGAGTTGGTGGCATGTGAAACCCGCATGTGGAGCATTCGTTTGTGTGGGATCTTCACCAAGCTTCATTTCAGTCCTAGGCACACAAAGGGCACTAAGCATAGAGTGTGAAAACTGAGTTTCCTTGAGAGCTGCTTGGAAGCCTGATGGTGTGTGAAGTTAGTGAGCCAAATGGAGTTGTTCTCCCACAAGAACCACTCGGCTGATCCTTTTCAATATGCCCTTCAAAAACATGCAGTGTTTCCTTGATTGAATTAGCTCTCACACCAATATTTGCGTGTAGAACCTTTCCATTGAGGGCTATCTGAAAACAGCTGTGGAGCTGAAGTTGCCTGTGAATGTGGAGTTGGTGGCATGTGAAACCCGCATGTGGAGCATTCGTTCGTGTGGGATGCTCTACCAGGTTCATTCCCAGATAGTGCACTCAAAAGGCACTAAGCATAGAGTGTGAAAACTGAGTTTCCTTGAGAGCTGCTTGGAAGCCTGATGGTGTGTGAAGTTAGTGAGCCAAATGGAGTTGTTCTCCCACAAGAACCACTCGGCTGATCCTTCTTCAATATGCCCTTCACCAACATGCAGTGTTTCCTTGATTGAATTAGCTCTCACACCAATATTTGCGTCTAGAGCCTTTGCATTGAGGGCTATCTGAAAACGGCTGTGGCGCTGAAGTTGCCTGTGAATGTGGAGTTGGTGGCATGTGAAACCCGCATGTGGAGCATTCGTTTGTGTGGGATCCTAACCAAGCTTCATTTCAGTCCTAGGCACACAAGGGGCACTAAGCATAGAGTGTGAAAACTGAGTTTCCTTGAGAGCTGCTTGGAAGCCTGATGGTGTGTGAAGTTAGTGAGCCAAATGGAGTTGTTCTCCCACAAGAACCACTCGGCTGATCCTTTTCAATATGCCCTTCAACAACATGCAGTGTTTCCTTGATTGAATTAGCTCTCACACCAATATTTGCGTGTAGAACCTTTCCATTGAGGGCTATCTGAAAACAGCTGTGGAGCTGAAGTTGCCTGTGAATGTGGAGTTGGTGGCATGTGAAACCCGCATGTGGAGCATTCGTTTGTGTGGGATCTTCACCAAGCTTCATTTCAGTCCTAGGCACACAAAGGGCACTAAGCATAGAGTGTGAAAACTGAGTTTCCTTGAGAGCTGCTTGGAAGCCTGATGGTGTGTGAAGTTAGTGAGCCAAATGGAGTTGTTCTCCCACAAGAACCACTCGGCTGATCCTTTTCAATATGCCCTTCAAAAACATGCAGTGTTTCCTTGATTGAATTAGCTCTCACACCAATATTTGCGTGTAGAACCTTTCCATTGAGGGCTATCTGAAAACAGCTGTGGAGCTGAAGTTGCCTGTGAATGTGGAGTTGGTGGCATGTGAAACCCGCATGTGGAGCATTCGTTCGTGTGGGATGCTCTACCAGGTTCATTCCCAGATAGTGCACTCAAAAGGCACTAAGCATAGAGTGTGAAAACTGAGTTTCCTTGAGAGCTGCTTGGAAGCCTGATGGTGTGTGAAGTTAGTGAGCCAAATGGAGTTGTTCTCCCACAAGAACCACTCGGCTGATCCTTCTTCAATATGCCCTTCACCAACATGCAGTGTTTCCTTGATTGAATTAGCTCTCACACCAATATTTGCGTCTAGAGCCTTTGCATTGAGGGCTATCTGAAAACGGCTGTGGCGCTGAAGTTGCCTGTGAATGTGGAGTTGGTGGCATGTGAAACCCGCATGTGGAGCATTCGTTTGTGTGGGATCCTAACCAAGCTTCATTTCAGTCCTAGGCACACAAAGGGCACTAAGCATAGAGTGTGAAAACTGAGTTTCCTTGAGAGCTGCTTGGAAGCCTGATGGTGTGTGAAGTTAGTGAGCCAAATGGAGTTGTTCTCCCACAAGAACCACTCGGCTGATCCTTTTCAATATGCCCTTCAACAACATGCAGTGTTTCCTTGATTGAATTAGCTCTCACACCAATATTTGCGTGTAGAACCTTTCCATTGAGGGCTATCTGAAAACAGCTGTGGAGCTGAAGTTGCCTGTGAATGTGGAGTTGGTGGCATGTGAAACCCGTATGTGGAGCATTCGTTTGTGTGGGATGCTCTACCAAGCTTCATTTCAGTCCTAGGCACTCAAAGGGCACTAAGCATAGAGTGTGAAAACTGAGTTTCCTTGAGAGCTGCTTGGAAGCCTGATGGTGTGTGAAGTTAGTGAGCCAAATGGAGTTGTTCTCCTACAAGAACCACTCGGCTGATCCTTTTCAATATGCCCTTCAACAACATGCAGTGTTTCCTTGATTGAATTAGCTCTCACACCAATATTTGCGTGTAGAACCTTTCCATTGAGGGCTATCTGAAAACAGCTGTGGAGCTGAAGTTGCCTGTGAATGTGGAGTTGGTGGCATGTGAAACCCGCATGTGGAGCATTCGTTAGTGTGGGATGCTCTACCAGGTTCATTCCCAGATAGTGCACTCAAAGGGCACTAAGCATAGAGTGTGAAAACTGAGTTTCCTTGAGAGCTGCTTGGAAGCCTGATGGTGTGTGAAGTTAGTGAGCCAAATGGAGTTGTTCTCCCACAAGAACCACTCGGCTGATCCTTCTTCAATATGCCCTTCACCAACATGCAGTGTTTCCTTGATTCAATTAGCTCTCACACCAATATTTGCGTCTAGAGCCTTTCCATTGAGGGCTATCTGAAAACGGCTGTGGCGCTGAAGTTGCCTGTGAATGTGGAGTTGGTGGCATGTGAAACCCGCATGTGGAGCATTCGTTTGTGTGGAATCTTCACCAAGCTTCATTTCAGTCCTAGGCACACAAAGGGCACTAAGCATAGAGTGTGAAAACTGAGTTTCCTTGAGAGCTGCTTGGAAGCCTGATGGTGTGTGAAGTTAGTGAGCCAAATGGAGTTGTTCTCCCACAAGAACCACTCGGCTGATCCTTTTCAATATGCCCTTCAACAACATGCAGTGTTTCCTTGATTGAATTAGCTCTCACACCAATATTTGCGTGTAGAACCTTTCCATTGAGGGCTATCTGAAAACAGCTGTGGAGCTGAAGTTGCCTGTGAATGTGGAGTTGGTGGCATGTGAAACCCGCATGTGGAGCATTCGTTCGTGTGGGATGCTCTACCAGGTTCATTCCCAGATAGTGCACTCAAAAGGCACTAAGCATAGAGTGTGAAAACTGAGTTTCCTTGAGAGCTGCTTGGAAGCCTGATGGTGTGTGAAGTTAGTGAGCCAAATGGAGTTGTTCTCCCACAAGAACCACTCGGCTGATCCTTCTTCAATATGCCCTTCACCAGCATGCAGTGTTTCCTTGATTGAATTAGCTCTCACACCAATATTTGCGTCTAGAGCCTTTGCATTGAGGGCTATCTGAAAACGGCTGTGGCGCTGAAGTTGCCTGTGAATGTGGAGTTGGTGGCATGTGAAACCCGCATGTGGAGCATTCGTTTGTGTGGGATCCTAACCAAGCTTCATTTCAGTCCTAGGCACACAAAGGGCACTAAGCATAGAGTGTGAAAACTGAGTTTCCTTGAGAGCTGCTTGGAAGCCTGATGGTGTGTGAAGTTAGTGAGCCAAATGGAGTTGTTCTCCCACAAGAACCACTCGGCTGATCCTTCTTCAATATGCCCTTCACCAACATGCAGTGTTTCCTTGATTGAATTAGCTCTCACACCAATATTTGCGTCTAGAGCCTTTGCATTGAGGGCTATCTGAAAACGGCTGTGGCTCTGAAGTTGCCTGTGAATGTGGAGTTGGTGGCATGTGAAACCCGCATGTGGAGCATTCGTTTGTGTGGGATGCTCTACCAGGTTCAGGTTCATTCCTAGCATAATGCACTCAAAGGGCACTAAGCATAGAGTGTGAAAAACTGAGTTCCTTGAGAGCTGCTTGGAAGCCTGATGGTGTGTGAAGTTAGTGAGCCAAATGAGTTGTTCTCCACAAGAACCACTCGGCTGATCCTTTTCAATATGCCCTTCAACAACATGCAGTGTTTCCCTTGATTGAATTAGCTCTCACACCAATATTTGCGTGTAGAACCTTTCCATTGAGGGCTATCTGAAAACAGCTGTGGAGCTGAAGTTGCCTGTGAATGTGGAGTTGGTGCATGTGAAACCAGCATGTGGAGCATTCGTTCGTGTGGGATGCTCTACCAGGTCATTCCCAGATAGTGCACTCAAAGGGCACTAAGCATAGAGTGTGAAAACTGAGTTTCCTTGAGAGCTGCTTGGAAGCCTGATGGTGTGTGAAGTTAGTGAGCCAAATGGAGTTGTTCTCCCACAAGAACCACTCGGCTGATCCTTTTCAATATGCCCTTCAACAACATGCAGTGTTTCCTTGATTGAATTAGCTCTCACACCAATATTGCGTGTAGAACCTTTCCATTGAGGGCTATCTGAAAACAGCTGTTGAGCTGAAGTTGCCTGTGAATGTGGAGTTGGTGGCATGTGAAACCCGCATGTGGAGCATTCGTTCGTGTGGGATGCTCTACCAGGTTCATTCCCAGATAGTGCACTCAAAAGGCACTAAGCATAGAGTGTGAAAAACTGAGTTTCTTGAGAGCTGCTTGGAAGCCTGATGTGTGTGAAGTTAGTGAGCCAAATGGAGTTGTTCTCCCACAAGAACCACTCGGCTGATCCTTCTTCAATATTGCCCTTCACCAACATGCAGTGTTTCCTTGATTGAATTAGCTCTCACACCAATATTTGCGTCTAGAGCCTTTGCATTGAGGGCTATCTGAAAACGGCTGTGGCGCTGAAGTTGCCTGTGATGTGGAGTTGGTGGCATGTGAAATCCGCATGTGGAGCATTCGTTTTGTGTGGGATCCTAACCAAGCTTCATTTCAGTCCTAGGCACACAAAGGGCACTAAGCATAGAGTGTGAAAACTGAGTTTCCTTGAGAGCTGCTTGGAAGCCTGATGGTGTGTGAAGTTAGTGAGCCAAATGGAGTTGTTCTCCCACAAGAACCACTCGGCTGATCCTTCTTCAATATGCCCTTCACCAACATGCAGTGTTTCCTTGATTGAATTAGCTCTCACACCAATATTTGCGTCTAGAGCCTTTGCATTGAGGGCTATCTGAAAACGGCTGTGGCGCTGAAGTTGCCTGAGAATGTGGAGTTGGTGGCATGTGAAACCCACATGTGGAGCATTCGTTTGTGTGGGATGCTCTAGCCAGGTTCATGTCCTAGATAATGCACTCAAAGGGCACTAAGCATGAGTGTGAAAACTGAGTTTCTTGAGAGCTGCTTGGAAGCCTGATGGTGTGTGAAGTTAGTGAGCCAAATGGAGTTGTTCTGCCACAAGAACCACTCGGCTGATTCTTCTTCAATATGCCCTTCACCAACATGCAGTGTTTCCTTGATTGAATTAGCTCTCACACCAATATTTGCGTCTAGAGTCTTTCCATTGAGGGCTATCTGAAAAGAGCTGTGGCGCTGAAGTTGCCTGTGAATGTGGAGTTAGTGGCCATGTGAAACCCGCATGTGGAGCATTCGTTCGTGTGGGATGCTCTACCAGTTCATTCCCAGATAATGCACTCAAAGGGCACTAAGCATAGAGTGTGAAAACTGAGTTTCCTTGAGAGCTGCTTGGAGAGCCTGATGGTGTGTGAAGTTAGTGAGCCAAATGGAGTTGTTCTCCCACAAGAACCACTCGGCTGATCCTTCTTCAATATGCCCTTCACCAACATGCAGTGTTTCCTTGATTGAATTAGCTCTCACACCAATATTTCCGTCTAGAGCCTTTGCATTGAGGGCTATCTGAAAACAGCTGTGGCGCTGAAGTTGCCTGTGAATGTGGAGTTGGTGGCATGTGAAACCCGCATGTGGAGCATTCGTTCGTGTGGGATGCTCTACCAGGTTCATTCCCAGATAGTGCACTCAAAGGGCACTAAGCATAGAGTGTGAAAACTGAGTTTCCTTGAGAGCTGCTGGAAGCCTGATGGTGTGTGAAGTTAGTGAGCCAAATGGAGTTGTTCTCCCACAAGAACCACTCGGCTGATCCTTTCAATATGCCCTTCAACAACATGCAGTGTTTCCTTGATTGAATTAGCTTCTCACACCAATATTTGCGTGTAGAACCTTTCCATTGAGGGCTATCTGAAAACAGCTGTGGAGCTGAAGTTGCCTGTGAATGTGGAGTTGGTGGCATGTGAAACCCGCATGTGGAGCATTCGTTTGTGTGGGATCTTCACCAAGCTTCATTTCAGTCCTAGGCACACAAAGGGCACTAAGCATAGAGTGTGAAAACTGAGTTTCCTTGAGAGCTGCTTGGAAGCCTGATGGTGTGTGAAGTTAGTGAGCCAAATGGAGTTGTTCTCCCACAAGAACCACTCGGCTGATCCTTTTCAATATGCCCTTCAAAACATGCAGTGTTTCCTTGATTGAATTAGCTCTCACACCAATATTTGCGTGTAGAACCTTTCCATTGAGGGCTATCTGAAAACAGCTGTGGAGCTGAAGTTGCCTGTGAATGTGGAGTTGGTGGCATGTGAAACCCGCATGTGGAGCATTCGTTCGTGTGGGATGCTCTACCAGGTTCATTCCCAGATAGTGCACTCAAAAGGCACTAAGCATAGAGTGTGAAAACTGAGTTTCCTTGAGAGCTGCTTGGAAGCCTGATGGTGTGTGAAGTTAGTGAGCCAAATGGAGTTGTTCTACCACAAGAACCACTCGGCTGATCCTTCTTCAATATGCCCTTCACCAACATGCAGTGTTTCCTTGATTGAATTAGCTCTCACACCAATATTTGCGTCTAGAGCCTTTGCATTGAGGGCTATCTGAAAACGGCTGTGGCGCTGAAGTTGCCTGTGAATGTGGAGTTGGTGGCATGTGAAACCCGCATGTGGAGCATTCGTTTGTGTGGGATCCTAACCAAGCTTCATTTCAGTCCTAGGCACACATAGGGCACTAAGCATAGAGTGTGAAAACTGAGTTTCCTTGAGAGCTGCTTGGAAGCCTGATGGTGTGTGAAGTTAGTGAGCCAAATGGAGTTGTTCTCCCACAAGAACCACTCGGCTGATCCTTTTCAATATGCCCTTCAACAACATGCAGTGTTTCCTTGATTGAATTAGCTCTCACACCAATATTTGCGTGTAGAACCTTTCCATTGAGGGCTATCTGAAAACAGCTGTGGAGCTGAAGTTGCCTGTGAATGTGGAGTTGGTGGCATGTGAAACCCGCATGTGGAGCATTCGTTTGTGTGGGATGCTCTACCAAGCTTCATTTCAGTCCTAGGCACTCAAAGGGCACTAAGCATAGAGTGTGAAAACTGAGTTTCCTTGAGAGCTGCTTGGAAGCCTGATGGTGTGTGAAGTTAGTGAGCCAAATGGAGTTGTTCTCCTACAAGAACCACTCGGCTGATCCTTTTCAATATGCCCTTCAACAACATGCAGTGTTTCCTTGATTGAATTAGCTCTCACACCAATATTTGCGTGTAGAACCTTTCCATTGAGGGCTATCTGAAAACAGCTGTGGAGCTGAAGTTGCCTGTGAATGTGGAGTTGGTGGCATGTGAAACCCGCATGTGGAGCATTCGTTAGTGTGGGATGCTCTACAGGGTTCATTCCCAGATAGTGCACTCAAAGGGCACTAAGCATAGAGTGTGAAAACTGAGTTTCCTTGAGAGCTGCTTGGAAGCCTGATGGTGTGTGAAGTTAGTGAGCCAAATGGAGTTGTTCTCCCACAAGAACCACTCGGCTGATCCTTCTTCAATATGCCCTTCACCAACATGCAGTGTTTCCTTGATTCAATTAGCTCTCACACCAATATTTGCGTCTAGAGCCTTTGCATTGAGGGCTATCTGAAAACGGCTGTGGCGCTGAAGTTGCCTGTGAATGTGGAGTTGGTGGCATGTGAAACCCGCATGTGGAGCATTCGTTTGTGTGGAATCTTCACCAAGCTTCATTTCAGTCCTAGGCACACAAAGGGCACTAAGCATAGAGTGTGAAAACTGAGTTTCCTTGAGAGCTGCTTGGAAGCCTGATGGTGTGTGAAGTTAGTGAGCCAAATGGAGTTGTTCTCCCACAAGAACCACTCGGCTGATCCTTTTCAATATGCCCTTCAACAACATGCAGTGTTTCCTTGATTGAATTAGCTCTCACACCAATATTTGCGTGTAGAACCTTTCCATTGAGGGCTATCTGAAAACAGCTGTGGAGCTGAAGTTGCCTGTGAATGTGGAGTTGGTGGCATGTGAAACCCGCATGTGGAGCATTCGTTCGTGTGGGATGCTCTACCAGGTTCATTCCCAGATAGTGCACTCAAAAGGCACTAAGCATAGAGTGTGAAAACTGAGTTTCCTTGAGAGCTGCTTGGAAGCCTGATGGTGTGTGAAGTTAGTGAGCCAAATGGAGTTGTTCTCCCACAAGAACCACTCGGCTGATCCTTCTTCAATATGCCCTTCACCAACATGCAGTGTTTCCTTGATTGAATTAGCTCTCACACCAATATTTGCGTCTAGAGCCTTTGCATTGAGGGCTATCTGAAAACGGCTGTGGCGCTGAAGTTGCCTGTGAATGTGGAGTTGGTGGCATGTGAAACCCGCATGTGGAGCATTCGTTTGTGTGGGATCCTAACCAAGCTTCATTTCAGTCCTAGGCACACAAAGGGCACTAAGCATAGAGTGTGAAAACTGAGTTTCCTTGAGAGCTGCTTGGAAGCCTGATGGTGTGTGAAGTTAGTGAGCCAAATGGAGTTGTTCTCCCACAAGAACCACTCGGCTGATCCTTCTTCAATATGCCCTTCACCAACATGCAGTGTTTCCTTGATTGAATTAGCTCTCACACCAATATTTGCGTCTAGAGCCTTTGCATTGAGGGCTATCTGAAAACGGCTGTGGCTCTGAAGTTGCCTGTGAATGTGGAGTTGGTGGCATGTGAAACCCGCATGTGGAGCATTCGTTTGTGTGGGATGCTCTACCAGGTTCATTCCTAGATAATGCACTCAAAGGGCACTAAGCATAGAGTGTGAAAACTGAGTTTCCTTGAGAGCTGCTTGGAAGCCTGATGGTGTGTGAAGTTAGTGAGCCAAATGGAGTTGTTCTCCCACAAGAACCACTCGGCTGATCCTTTTCAATATGCCCTTCAACAACATGCAGTGTTTCCTTGATTGAATTAGCTCTCACACCAATATTTGCGTGTAGAACCTTTCCATTGAGGGCTATCTGAAAACAGCTGTGGAGCTGAAGTTGCCTGTGAATGTGGAGTTGGTGGCATGTGAAACCCGCATGTGGAGCATTCGTTCGTGTGGGATGCTCTACCAGGTTCATTCCCAGATAGTGCACTCAAAGGGCACTAAGCATAGAGTGTGAAAACTGAGTTTCCTTGAGAGCTGCTTGGAAGCCTGATGGTGTGTGAAGTTAGTGAGCCAAATGGAGTTGTTCTCCCACAAGAACCACTCGGCTGATCCTTTTCAATATGCCCTTCAACAACATGCAGTGTTTCCTTGATTGAATTAGCTCTCACACCAATATTTGCGTGTAGAACCTTTCCATTGAGGGCTATCTGAAAACAGCTGTTGAGCTGAAGTTGCCTGTGAATGTGGAGTTGGTGGCATGTGAAACCCGCATGTGGAGCATTCGTTCGTGTGGGATGCTCTACCAGGTTCATTCCCAGATAGTGCACTCAAAAGGCACTAAGCATAGAGTGTGAAAACTGAGTTTCCTTGAGAGCTGCTTGGAAGCCTGATGGTGTGTGAAGTTAGTGAGCCAAATGGAGTTGTTCTCCCACAAGAACCACTCGGCTGATCCTTCTTCAATATGCCCTTCACCAACATGCAGTGTTTCCTTGATTGAATTAGCTCTCACACCAATATTTGCGTCTAGAGCCTTTGCATTGAGGGCTATCTGAAAACGGCTGTGGCGCTGAAGTTGCCTGTGAATGTGGAGTTGGTGGCATGTGAAACCCGCATGTGGAGCATTCGTTTGTGTGGGATCCTAACCAAGCTTCATTTCAGTCCTAGGCACACAAAGGGCACTAAGCATAGAGTGTGAAAACTGAGTTTCCTTGAGAGCTGCTTGGAAGCCTGATGGTGTGTGAAGTTAGTGAGCCAAATGGAGTTGTTCTCCCACAAGAACCACTCGGCTGATCCTTCTTCAATATGCCCTTCACCAACATGCAGTGTTTCCTTGATTGAATTAGCTCTCACACCAATATTTGCGTCTAGAGCCTTTGCATTGAGGGCTATCTGAAAACGGCTGTGGCGCTGAAGTTGCCTGAGAATGTGGAGTTGGTGGCATGTGAAACCCACATGTGGAGCATTCGTTTGTGTGGGATGCTCTACCAGGTTCATTCCTAGATAATGCACTCAAAGGGCACTAAGCATGAGTGTGAAAACTGAGTTTCCTTGAGAGCTGCTTGGAAGCCTGATGGTGTGTGAAGTTAGTGAGCCAAATGGAGTTGTTCTCCCACAAGAACCACTCGGCTGATTCTTCTTCAATATGCCCTTCACCAACATGCAGTGTTTCCTTGATTGAATTAGCTCTCACACCAATATTTGCGTCTAGAGTCTTTCCATTGAGGGCTATCTGAAAAGAGCTGTGGCGCTGAAGTTGCCTGTGAATGTGGAGTTAGTGGCATGTGAAACCCGCATGTGGAGCATTCGTTAGTGTGGGATGCTCTACCAGGTTCATTCCCAGATAATGCACTCAAAGGGCACTAAGCATAGAGTGTGAAAACTGAGTTTCCTTGAGAGCTGCTTGGAAGCCTGATGGTGTGTGAAGTTAGTGAGCCAAATGGAGTTGTTCTCCCACAAGAACCACTCGGCTGATCCTTCTTCAATATGCCCTTCACCAACATGCAGTGTTTCCTTGATTGAATTAGCTCTCACACCAATATTTCCGTCTAGAGCCTTTGCATTGAGGGCTATCTGAAAACAGCTGTGGCGCTGAAGTTGCCTGTGAATGTGGAGTTGGTGGCATGTGAAACCCGCATGTGGAGCATTCGTTCGTGTGGGATGCTCTACCAGGTTCATTCCCAGATAGTGCACTCAAAAGGCACTAAGCATAGAGTGTGAAAACTGAGTTTCCTTGAGAGCTGCTTGGAAGCCTGATGGTGTGTGAAGTTAGTGAGCCAAATGGAGTTGTTCTCCCACAAGAACCACTCGGCTGATCCTTCTTCAATATGCCCTTCAACAACATGCAGTGTTTCCTTGATTGAATTAGCTCTCACACCAATATTTGCGTCTAGAGCCTTTGCATTGAGGGCTATCTGAAAACGGCTGTGGCGCTGAAGTTGCCTGTGAATGTGGAGTTGGTGGCATGTGAAACCCGCATGTGGAGCATTCGTTTGTGTGGGATCCTAACCAAGCTTCATTTCAGTCCTAGGCACACAAAGGGCACTAAGCATAGAGTGTGAAAACTGAGTTTCCTTGAGAGCTGCTTGGAAGCCTGATGGTGTGTGAAGTTAGTGAGCCAAATGGAGTTGTTCTCCCACAAGAACCACTCGGCTGATCCTTCTTCAATATGCCCTTCACCAACATGCAGTGTTTCCTTGATTGAATTAGCTCTCACACCAATATTTGCGTCTAGAGCCTTTGCATTGAGGGCTATCTGAAAACGGCTGTGGCGCTGAAGTTGCCTGAGAATGTGGAGTTGGTGGCATGTGAAACCCACATGTGGAGCATTCGTTTGTGTGGGATGCTCTACCAGGTTCATTCCTAGATAATGCACTCAAAGGGCACTAAGCATGAGTGTGAAAACTGAGTTTCCTTGAGAGCTGCTTGGAAGCCTGATGGTGTGTGAAGTTAGTGAGCCAAATGGAGTTGTTCTCCCACAAGAACCACTCGGCTGATTCTTCTTCAATATGCCCTTCACCAACATGCAGTGTTTCCTTGATTGAATTAGCTCTCACACCAATATTTGCGTCTAGAGCCTTTGCATTGAGGGCTATCTGAAAAGAGCTGTGGCGCTGAAGTTGCCTGTGAATGTGGAGTTAGTGGCATGTGAAACCCGCATGTGGAGCATTCGTTAGTGTGGGATGCTCTACCAGGTTCATTCCCAGATAATGCACTCAAAGGGCACTAAGCATAGAGTGTGAAAACTGAGTTTCCTTGAGAGCTGCTTGGAAGCCTGATGGTGTGTGAAGTTAGTGAGCCAAATGGAGTTGTTCTCCCACAAGAACCACTCGGCTGATCCTTCTTCAATATGCCCTTCACCAACATGCAGTGTTTCCTTGATTGAATTAGCTCTCACACCAATATTTGCGTCTAGAGCCTTTGCATTGAGGGCTATCTGAAAACAGCTGTGGCGCTGAAGTTGCCTGTGAATGTGGAGTTGGTGGCATGTGAAACCCGCATGTGGAGCATTCGTTAGTGTGGGATGCTCTACCAGGTTCATTCGCAGATAATGCACTCAAAGGGCACTAAGCATAGAGTGTGAAAACTGAGTTTCCTTGAGAGCTGCTTGGAAGCCTGATGGTGTGTGAAGTTAGTGAGCCAAATGGAGTTGTTCTCCCACAAGAACCACTCGGCTGATCCTTCTTCAATATGCCCTTCACCAACATGCAGTGTTTCCTTGATTGAATTAGCTCTCACACCAATATTTGCGTCTAGAGCCTTTCCATTGAGGGCTATCTGAAAACAGCTGTGGCGCTGAAGTTGCCTGTGAATGTGGAGTTGGTGGCATGTGAAACCCGCATGTGGAGCATTCGTTCGTGTGGGATGCTCTACCAGGTTCATTCCCAGATAATGCACCCAAGGGCACTAAGCATAGAGTGTGAAAACTGAGTTTCCTTGAGAGCTGCTTGGAAGCCTGATGGTGTGTGAAGTTAGTGAGCCAAATGGAGTTGTTCTCCCACAAGAACCACTCGGCTGATCCTTCTTCAATATGCCCTTCACCAACATGCAGTGTTTCCTTGATTGAATTAGCTCTCACACCAATATTTGCGTCTAGAGCCTTTGCATTGAGGGCTATCTGAAAACGGCTGTGGCGCTGAAGTTGCCTGTGAATGTGGAGTTGGTGGCATGTGAAACCCGCATGTGGAGCATTCGTTAGTGTGGGATGCTCTACCAGGTTCATTCCTAGATAATGTACTCAAAGGGCACTAAGCATAGAGTGTGAAAACTGAGTTTCCTTGAGAGCTGCTTGGAAGCCTGATGGTGTGTGAAGTTAGTGAGCCAAATGGAGTTGTTCTCCCACAAGAACCACTCGGCTGATCCTTCTTCAATATGCCCTTCACCAACATGCAGTGTTTCCTTGATTGAATTAGCTCTCACACCAATATTTGCGTCTAGAGCCTTTGCATTGAGAGCTATCTGAAAACGGCTATGGCGCTGAAGTTGCCTGTGAATGTGGAGTTGGTGGCATGTGAAAGCCGCATGTGGAGCATTCGTTTGTGTGGGATGCTCTACCAGGTTCATTCCTAGATAATGCACTCAAAGGGCACTAAGCATAGAGTGTGAAAACTGAGTTTCCTTGAGAGCTGCTTGGAAGCCTGATGGTGTGTGAAGTTAGTGAGCCAAATGGAGTTGTTCTCCCACAAGAACCACTCGGCTGATCCTTCTTCAATATGCCCTTCACCAACATGCAGTGTTTCCTTGATTGAATTAGCTCTCACACCAATATTTGCGTCTAGAGCCTTTCCATTGAGGGCTATCTGAAAACAGCTGTGGCGCTGAAGTTGCCTGTGAATGTGGAGTTGGTGGCATGTGAAACCCGCATGTGTAGCCTTCGTTAGTGTGGGATGCTCTACCAGGTTCGTTCACAGATAATGCACTCAAAGAGCACTAAGCATAGAGTGTGAAAACTGAGTTTCCTTGAGAGCTGCTTGGAAGCCTGATGGTGTGTGAAGTTAGTGAGCCAAATGGAGTTGTTCTCCCACAAGAACCACTCGGCTGATCCTTCTTCAATATGCCCTTCACCAACATGCAGTGTTTCCTTGATTGAATTAGCTCTCACACCAATATTTGCGTCTAGAGCCTTTCCATTGAGGGCTATCTGAAAACGGCTGTGGCGCTGAAGTTGCCTGAGAATGTGGAGTTGGTGGCATGTGAAACCCACATGTGGAGCATTCGTTTGTGTGGGATGCTCTACCAGGTTCATTCCTAGATAATGCACTCAAAGGGCACTAAGCATGAGTGTGAAAACTGAGTTTCCTTGAGAGCTGCTTGGAAGCCTGATGGTGTGTGAAGTTAGTGAGCCAAATGGAGTTGTTCTCCCACAAGAACCACTCGGCTGATTCTTCTTCAATATGCCCTTCACCAACATGCAGTGTTTCCTTGATTGAATTAGCTCTCACACCAATATTTGCGTCTAGAGTCTTTCCATTGAGGGCTATCTGAAAAGAGCTGTGGCGCTGAAGTTGCCTGTGAATGTGGAGTTAGTGGCATGTGAAACCCGCATGTGGAGCATTCGTTTTTGTGGGATGCTCTACCAGGTTCATTCCCAGATAATGCACTCAAAGGGCACTAAGCATAGAGTGTGAAAACTGAGTTTCCTTGAGAGCTGCTTGGAAGCCTGATGGTGTGTGAAGTTAGTGAGCCAAATGGAGTTGTTCTCCCACAAGAACCACTCGGCTGATCCTTCTTCAATATGCCCTTCACCAACATGCAGTGTTTCCTTGATTGAATTAGCTCTCACACCAATATTTGCGTCTAGAGCCTTTGCATTGAGGGCTATCTGAAAACAGCTGTGGCGCTGAAGTTGCCTGTGAATGTGGAGTTGGTGGCATGTGAAACCCGCATGTGGAGCATTCGTTAGTGTGGGATGCTCTACCAGGTTCATTCGCAGATAATGCACTCAAAGGGCACTAAGCATAGAGTGTGAAAACTGAGTTTCCTTGAGAGCTGCTTGGAAGCCTGATGGTGTGTGAAGTTAGTGAGCCAAATGGAGTTGTTCTCCCACAAGAACCACTCGGCTGATCCTTCTTCAATATGCCCTTCACCAACATGCAGTGTTTCCTTGATTGAATTAGCTCTCACACCAATATTTGCGTCTAGAGCCTTTGCATTGAGGGCTATCTGAAAACGGCTGTGGCGCTGAAGTTGCCTGTGAATGTGGAGTTGGTGGCATGTGAAACCCGCATGTGGAGCATTCGTTAGTGTGGGATGCTCTACCAGGTTCATTCCTAGATAATGTACTCAAAGGGCACTAAGCATAGAGTGTGAAAACTGAGTTTCCTTGAGAGCTGCTTGGAAGCCTGATGGTGTGTGAAGTTAGTGAGCCAAATGGAGTTGTTCTCCCACAAGAACCACTCGGCTGATCCTTCTTCAATATGCCCTTCACCAACATGCAGTGTTTCCTTGATTGAATTAGCTCTCACACCAATATTTGCGTCTAGAGCCTTTGCATTGAGAGCTATCTGAAAACGGCTATGGCGCTGAAGTTGCCTGTGAATGTGGAGTTGGTGGCATGTGAAAGCCGCATGTGGAGCATTCGTTTGTGTGGGATGCTCTACCAGGTTCATTCCTAGATAATGCACTCAAAGGGCACTAAGCATAGAGTGTGAAAACTGAGTTTCCTTGAGAGCTGCTTGGAAGCCTGATGGTGTGTGAAGTTAGTGAGCCAAATGGAGTTGTTCTCCCACAAGAACCACTCGGCTGATCCTTCTTCAATATGCCCTTCACCAACATGCAGTGTTTCCTTGATTGAATTAGCTCTCACACCAATATTTGCGTCTAGAGCCTTTCCATTGAGGGCTATCTGAAAACAGCTGTGGCGCTGAAGTTGCCTGTGAATGTGGAGTTGGTGGCATGTGAAACCCGCATGTGTAGCCTTCGTTAGTGTGGGATGCTCTACCAGGTTCGTTCACAGATAATGCACTCAAAGGGCACTAAGCATAGAGTGTGAAAACTGAGTTTCCTTGAGAGCTGCTTGGAAGCCTGATGGTGTGTGAAGTTAGTGAGCCAAATGGAGTTGTTCTCCCACAAGAACCACTCGTCTGACCCTTCTTCAATATGCCCTTCACCAACATGCAGTGTTTCCTTGATTGAATTAGCTCTCACACCAATATTTGCGTCTAGAGCCTTTGCATTGAGGGCTATCTGAAAACGGCTTTGGCACTGAAGTTGCCTGTGAATGTGGAGTTGGTGGCATGTGAAACCCGCATGTGGAGCATTCCTTTGTGTGGGATGCTCTACCAGGTTCATTCCCAGATAATGCACTCAAAGGGCACTAAGCATAGAGTGTGAAAACTGAGTTTCCTTGAGAGCTGCTTGGAAGCCTGATGGTGTGTGAAGTTAGTGAGCCAAATGGAGTTGTTCTCCCACAAGAACCACTCGGCTGATCCTTCTTCAATATGCCCTTCACCAACATGCAGTGTTTCCTTGATTGAATTAGCTCTCACACCAATATTTGCGTCTAGAGCCTTTGCATTGAGAGCTATCTGAAAACGGCTATGGCGCTGAAGTTGCCTGTGAATGTGGAGTTGGTGGCATGTGAAAGCCGCATGTGGAGCATTCGTTTGTGTGGGATGCTCTACCAGGTTCATTCCTAGATAATGCACTCAAAGGGCACTAAGCATAGAGTGTGAAAACTGAGTTTCCTTGAGAGCTGCTTGGAAGCCTGATGGTGTGTGAAGTTAGTGAGCCAAATGGAGTTGTTCTCCCACAAGAACCACTCGGCTGATCCTTCTTCAATATGCCCTTCACCAACATGCAGTGTTTCCTTGATTGAATTAGCTCTCACACCAATATTTGCGTCTAGAGCCTTTCCATTGAGGGCTATCTGAAAACGGCTTTGGCACTGAAGTTGCCTGTGAATGTGGAGTTGGTGGCATGTGAAACCCGCATGTGGAGCATTCGTTAGTGTGGGATGCTCTACCAGGTTCATTCCCAGATAATGCACTCAAAGGGCACTAAGCATAGAGTGTGAAAACTGAGTTTCCTTGAGAGCTGCATGGAAGCATGATGGTGTGTGAAGTTAGTGAGCCAAATGGAGTTGTTCTCCCACAAGAACCACTCGGCTGATCCTTCTTCAATATGCCCTTCACCAACATGCAGTGTTTCCTTGATTGAATTAGCTCTCACACCAATATTTGCGTCTAGAGCCTTTGCATTGAGGGCTATCTGAAAACAGCTGTGGCGCTGAAGTTGCCTGTGAATGTGGAGTTGGTGGCATGTGAAACCCGCATGTGGAGCATTCGTTAGTGTGGGATGCTCTACCAGGTTCATTCCCAGATAATGCACTCAAAGGGCACTAAGCATAGAGTGTGAAAACTGAGTTTCCTTGAGAGCTGCTTGGAAGCCTGATGGTGTGTGAAGTTAGTGAGCCAAATGGAGTTGTTCTCCCACAAGAACCACTCGGCTGATCCTTCTTCAATATGCCCTTCACCAACATGCAGTGTTTCCTTGATTGAATTAGCTCTCACACCAATATTTGCGTCTAGAGCCTTTCCATTGAGGGCTATCTGAAAACGGCTTTGGCACTAAAGTTGCCTGTGAATGTGGAGTTGGTGGCATGTGAAACCCGCATGTGGAGCATTCGTTTGTGTGGGATGCTCTACCAGGTTCATTCCCAGATAATGCACTCAAAGGGCACTAAGCATAGAGTGTGAAAACTGAGTTTCCTTGAGAGCTGCTTGGAAGCCTGATGGTGTGTGAAGTTAGTGAGCCAAATGGAGTTGTTCTCCCACAAGAACCACTCGGCTGATCCTTCTTCAATATGCCCTTCACCAACATGCAGTGTTTCCTTGATTGAATTAGCTCTCACACCAATATTTGCGTCTAGAGCCTTTGCATTGAGGGCTATCTGAAAACAGCTGTGGAGCTGAAGTTGCCTGTGAATGTGGAGTTGGTGGCATGTGAAACCCGCATGTGGAGCATTCGTTAGTGTGGGATGCCCTACCAGGTTCATTCCCAGATAATGCACTCAAAGGGCACTAAGCATAGAGTGTGAAAACTGAGTTTCCTTGAGAGCTGCTTGGAAGCCTGATGGTGTGTGAAGTTAGTGAGCCAAATGGAGTTGTTCTCCCACAAGAACCACTCGGCTGATTCTTCTTCAATATGCCCTTCACCAACATGCAGTGTTTCCTTGATTGAATTTGTTATGTATAACAAGTTATGTTATGAATGTTATATGATGTGTATAAACCTAAATTGAAATGTCAATGAGGTGGTCACAGAAGGTGGATAAGAAATCGCATTTACTTTTACCATATTGGTTACTCGTTACTATGTCAATTAATTCCATGGTGATGTAAATTTTTGCAGATGGTATGTTGGAGCTTTTAATTGATCGGGATGATAGTCTGCTGGCTCTGTCTTCAGACCAGAGAGTGTATACCTAAGAAGCCGTTGAACTTATCTGGACAATAAGATGCTGGACTCTATGTTTGGTATATGCTTGCAATGGGGGAATCTCAACTGAACTTGAACTGTGGTTATGCAACAAGGTGGAGGAATCCACCATGGTGGGAGGGTTTGGGGAGGGGTGGGGAGAATCCCAGTACCTATGAAACTGTGTCACATAATACAATGTAATTAATGAATTTAAAATAAAATTAAAAAAAAAAAAAAAAAAAGAATTAGCTCTCACACCAATATTTGCGTCTAGAGCCTTTGCATTGAGGGCTATCTGAAAACGGCTGTGGCGCTGAAGTTGCCTGAGAATGTGGAGTTTGTGGCAAGTGAAACCCGCATGTGGAGCATTCGTTAGTGTGGGATGCTCTACCAGGTTCATTCCCAGATAATGCACTCAAAGGGCACTAAGCATAGAGTGTGAAAACTGAGTTTCCTTGAGAGCTGCTTGGAAGCCTGATGGTGTGTGAAGTTAGTGAGCCGAATGGAGTTGTTCTCCCACAAGAATCACTCGGCTGATTCTTCTTCAATATGCCCTTCACCAACATGCAGTGTTTCCTTGATTGTATTAGCTCTCACACCAATATTTGCGTCTAGAGCCTTTACATTGAGGGCTATCTGAAAACGGCTGTGGCCCTGAAGTTGCCTGAGAATGTGGAGTTGGTGGCACGTGAAACCCGCATGTGGAGCATTCGTTTGTGTGGGATGCTCTACCAGGTTCATTCCTAGATAATGCACTCAAAGGGCACTAAGCATAGAGTGTGAAAACTGAGTTTCCTTGAGAGCTGCTTGGAAGCCTGATGGTGTGTGAAGTTAGTGAGCCAAATGGAGTTGTTCTCCCACAAGAACCACTCGGCTGATCCTTCTTCAATATGCCCTTCACCAACATGCAGTGTTTCCTTGATTGAATTAGATCTCACACCAATATTTGCGTCTAGAGCCTTTGCATTGAGAGCTATCTGAAAACGGCTCTGGCGCTGAAGTTGCCTGTGAATGTGGAGTTGGCTTGTGAAACCCGCATGTGGAGCATTCGTTTGTGTGGGATGCTCACCAAGCTTCATTTCAGTCCTAGGCACACAAAGGGCACTAAGCATAAAGTGTGAAAACTGAGTTTCCTTGAGAGCTGCTTGGAAGCCTGATGGTGTGTGAAGTTAGTGAGCCAAATGGAGTTGTTCTCCCACAAGAACCACTCGGCTGATCCTTCTTCAATATGCCCTTCACCAACATGCAGTGTTTCCTTGATTGAATTAGCTCTCACACCAATATTTGCGTCTAGAGCCTTTGCATTGAGGGCTATCTGAAAACGGCTGTGGCGCTGAAGTTGCCTGTGAATGTGGAGTTGGTGGCATGTGAAACCCGCATGTGGAGCATTCGTTTTTGTGGGATGCTCTACCAGGTTCATTCCTAGATAATGCACTCAAAGGGCACTAAGCATAGAGTGTGAAAACTGAGTTTCCTTGAGAGCTGCTTGGAAGCCTGATGGTGTGTGAAGTTAGTGAGCCAAATGGAGTTGTTCTCCCACAAGAACCACTCGGCTGATCCTTCTTCAATATGCCCTTCACCAACATGCAGTGTTTCCTTGATTGAATTAGCTCTCACACCAATATTTGCATCTAGAGCCTTTGCATTGAGAGCTATCTGAAAACGGCTGTGGCGCTGAAGTTGCCTGTGAATGTGGAGTTGGTGGCATGTGAAACCCGCATGTGGAGCATTCGTTTGTGTGGGATGCTCTACCAGGTTCATTCCTTGCTAATGCACTCAAAGGTCACTAAGCATAGAGTGTGAAAACTGAGTTTCCTTGAGAGCTGCTTGGAAGCCTGATGGTGTGTGAAGTTAGAGAGCCAAATGGAGTTGTTCTCCCACAAGAACCACTCGGCTGATCCTTCTTCAATATGCCCTTCACCAACATGCAGTGTTTCCTTGATTGAATTAGCTCTCACACCAATATTTGCATCTAGAGCCTTTGAATTGAGGGCTATCTGAAAACCGCTGTGGCGCTGAAGTTGCCTGTGAATGTGGAGTTGGTGGCATGTGAAACCCGCATGTGGAGCATTCGTTTGTGTGGGATGCTCTACCAGGTTCATTCCTAGATAATGCACTCAAAGGGCACTAAGCATAGAGTGTGAAAACTGAGTTTCGTTGAGAGCTGCTTGGAAGCCTGATGGTGTGTGAAGTTAGTGAGCCAAATGGAGTTGTTCTCCCACAAGAACCACTCGGCTGATCCTTCTTCAATATGCCCTTCACCAACATGCAGTGTTTCCTTGATTGAATTAGCTCTCACACCAATATGTGCATCTAGAGCCTTTGCATTGAGGGCTATCTGAAAACGGCTGTGGCGCTGAAGTTGCCTGTGAATGTGGAGTTGGTGGCATGTGAAACCCGCATGTGGAGCATTCGTTTGTGTGGGATGCTCCAAAATGTTCATTCCTAGATAATGCACTCAAAGGGCACTAAGCATAGAGTGTGAAAACTGAGTTTCCTTGAGAGCTGCTTGGAAGCCTGATGGTGTGTGAAGTTAGTGAGCCAAATGGAGTTGTTCTCCCACAAGAACCACTCGGCTGATCCTTCTTCAATATGCCCTTCACCAACATGCAGTGTTTCCTTGATTGAATTAGCTCTCACACCAATATTTGCGTCTAGAGCCTTTGCATTGAGGGCTATCTGAAAACGGCTGTGGCGCTGAAGTTGCCTGTGAATGTAACCCGCATGTGGAGCATTTCGTTTGTGTGGGATGCTCTACCAGGTTCATTCCTAGATAATGCACTCAAAGGGCACTAAGCATAGAGTGTGAAAACTGAGTTTCCTTGAGAGCTGCTTGGAAGCCTGATGGTGTGTGAAGTTAGTGAGCCAAATGGAGTTGTTCTCCCACAAGAACCACTCGGCTGATCCTTCTTCAATATGCCCTTCACCACATGCAGTGTTTCCTTGATTGAATTAGCTCTCACACCAATATTTGCGTCTAGAGCTTTTGCATTGAGGGCTATGTGAAAACGGCTGTGGCGCTGAAGTTGCCTGTGAATGTGGAGTTGGTGGCATGTGAAACCCGCATGTGGAGCATTCGTTTGTGTGGGATGCTGACCAAGGCTCATTTAAGTCCTAGGCACACAAATGGCACTAAGCATAGAGTGTGAAAACTGTTTCCTGAGAGCTGCTTGGAAGCCTGATGGTGTGTGAAGTTAGTGAGCCAAATGGAGTTGTTCTCCCACAAGAACCACTCGGCTGATCCTTCTTCAATATGCCCTTCACCAACATGCAGTGTTTCCTTGATTGAATTAGCTCTCACACCAATATTTGCGTCTAGAGCCTTTGCATTGAGGGACTATCTGAAACCGGCTGTGGCGCTGAAGTTGCCTGTGAATGTGGAGTTGGCTTGTGAAACCCGCATGTGGAGCATTCGTTTGTGTGGGATGCTCACCAAGCTTCATTTCAGTCCTAGGCACACAAAGGGCACTAAGCATAAAGTGTGAAAACTGAGTTTCCTTGAGAGCTGCTTGGAAGCCTGATGGTGTGTGAAGTTAGTGAGCCAAATGGAGTTGTTCTCCCACAAGAACCACTCGGCTGATCCTTCTTCAATATGCCGTTCACCAACATGCAGTGTTTCCTTGATTGAATTAGCTCTCACACCAATATTTGCGTCTAGAGCCTTTGCATTGCGAGATATCTGAAAACGGCTGTGGCGCTGAAGTTGCCTGTGAATGTGGAGTTGGTGGCATGTGAAACCCGCATGTGGAGCATTAGTTTGTGTGGGATGCTCTACCAGGTTCATTCCTAGATAATGCACTCAAAGAGCACTAAGCATAGAGTGTGAAAACTGAGTTTCCTTGAGAGCTGCTTGGAAGCCTGATGGTGTGTGAAGTTAGTGAGCCAAATGGAGTTGTTCTCCCACAAGAACCACTCGGCTGATCCTTCTTCAATATGCCCTTCACCAACATGCAGTGTTTCCTTGATTGAATTAGCTCTCACACCAATATTTGCGTCTAGAGCCTTTGCATTGAGGGCTATCTGAAAACGGCTGTGGCGCTGAAGTTGCCTGTGAATGTGGAGTTGGTGGCATGTGAAACCCGCATGTGGAGCATTCGTTTTTGTGGATGCTCTACCAGGTTCATTCCTAGATAATGCACTCAAAGGGCACTAAGCATAGAGTGTGAAAACTGAGTTTCCTTGAGAGCTGCTTGGAAGCCTGATGGTGTGTGAAGTTAGTGAGCCAAATGGAGTTGTTCTCCCACAAGAACCACTCGGCTGATCCTTCTTCAATATGCCCTTCACCAACATGAAGTGTTTCCTTGATTGAATTAGCTCTCACACCAATATTTGCATCTAGAGCCTTTGCATTGAGAGCTATCTGAAAACGGCTGTGGCGCTGAAGTTGCCTGTGAATGTGGAGTTGGTGGCATGTGAAACCCGCATGTGGAGCATTCGTTTGTGTGGGATGCTGACCAAGCCTCATTTCAGTCGTAGGCACACAAAGGACACTAAGTATAGAGTGTGAAAACTGAGTTTCCTTGAGAGCTGCTTGGAAGCCTGATGGTGTGTGACGTTAGTGAGCCAAATGGAGTTGTTCTCCCACAAGAACCACTCGGCTGATCCTTCTTCAATATGCCCTTCACCAACATGCAGTGTTTCCTTGATTGAATTAGCTCTCACACCAATATTTGCGTGTAGAGCCTTTGCATTGAGGGCTATCTGAAAACGGCTGTGGCGCTGAAGTTGCCTGTGAATGTGGAGTTGGTGGCATGTGAAATCCGCATGTGGAGCATTCGTTTGTGTGGGATGCTCTACCAGGTTCATTCCTAGCTAATGCACTCAAAGGGCACTAAGCATAGAGTGTGAAAACTGAGTTTCCTTGAGAGCTGCTTGGAAGCCTGATGGTGTGTGAAGTTAGTGAGCCAAATGGAGTTGTTCTCCCACAAGAACCACTCGGCTGATCCTTCTTCAATATGCCCTTCACCAACATGCAGTGTTTCCTTGATTGAATTAGCTCTCACACCAATATTTGCGTCTAGAGCCTTTGCATTGAGGGCTATCTGAAAACGGCTGTGGCGCTGAAGTTGCCTGTGAATGTGGAGTTGGTGGCATGTGAAACCCGCATGTGGAGCATTCGTTAGTGTGGGATGCTCTACCAGGTTCATTCCCAGATAGTGCACTCAAAGGGCACTAAGCATAGAGTGTGAAAACTGAGTTTCCTTGAGAGCTGCTTGGAAGCCCCCCCCCCCCCCCCCCCCCTGATGGTGTGTGAAGTTAGTGAGCCAAATGGAGTTGTTCTCCCACAAGAACCACTCGGCTGATCCTTCTTCAATATGCCCTTCACCAACATGCAGTGTTTCCTTGATTGAATTAGCTCTCACACCAATATTTGCGTCTAGAGCCTTTGCATTGAGAGCTATCTGAAAACGGCTCTGGCGCTGAAGTTGCCTGTGAATGTGGAGTTGGCTTGTGAAACCCGCATGTGGAGCATTCGTTTGTGTGGGATGCTCACCAAGCTTCATTTCAGTCCTAGGCACACAAAGGGCACTAAGCATAAAGTGTGAAAACTGAGTTTCCTTGAGAGCTGCTTGGAAGCCTGATGGTGTGTGAAGTTAGTGAGCCAAATGGAGTTGTTCTCCACAAGAACCACTCGGCTGATCCTTCTTCAATATGCCCTTCACCAACATGCAGTGTTTCCTTGATTGAATTAGCTCTCACACCAATATTTGCGTCTAGAGCCTTTGCATTGAGGGCTATCTGAAAACGGCTGTGGCGCTGAAGTTGCCTGTGAATGTGGAGTTGGTGGCATGTGAAACCCGCATGTGGAGCATTCGTTTTTGTGGGATGCTCTACCAGGTTCATTCCTAGATAATGCACTCAAAGGGCACTAAGCATAGAGTGTGAAAACTGAGTTTCCTTGAGAGCTGCTTGGAAGCCTGATGGTGTGTGAAGTTAGTGAGCCAAATGGAGTTGTTCTCCCACAAGAACCACTCGGCTGATCCTTCTTCAATATGCCCTTCACCAACATGCAGTGTTTCCTTGATTGAATTAGCTCTCACACCAATATTTGCATCTAGAGCCTTTGCATTGAGAGCTATCTGAAAACGGCTGTGGCGCTGAAGTTGCCTGTGAATGTGGAGTTGGTGGCATGTGAAACCCGCATGTGGAGCATTCGTTTGTGTGGGATGCTCTACCAGGTTCATTCCTTGCTAATGCACTCAAAGGTCACTAAGCATAGAGTGTGAAAACTGAGTTTCCTTGAGAGCTGCTTGGAAGCCTGATGGTGTGTGAAGTTAGAGAGCCAAATGGAGTTGTTCTCCCACAAGAACCACTCGGCTGATCCTTCTTCAATATGCCCTTCACCAACATGCAGTGTTTCCTTGATTGAATTAGCTCTCACACCAATATTTGCATCTAGAGCCTTTGAATTGAGGGCTATCTGAAAACCGCTGTGGCGCTGAAGTTGCCTGTGAATGTGGAGTTGGTGGCATGTGAAACCCGCATGTGGAGCATTCGTTTGTGTGGGATGCTCTACCAGGTTCATTCCTAGATAATGCACTCAAAGGGCACTAAGCATAGAGTGTGAAAACTGAGTTTCGTTGAGAGCTGCTTGGAAGCCTGATGGTGTGTGAAGTTAGTGAGCCAAATGGAGTTGTTCTCCCACAAGAACCACTCGGCTGATCCTTCTTCAATATGCCCTTCACCAACATGCAGTGTTTCCTTGATTGAATTAGCTCTCACACCAATATGTGCATCTAGAGCCTTTGCATTGAGGGCTATCTGAAAACGGCTGTGGCGCTGAAGTTGCCTGTGAATGTGGAGTTGGTGGCATGTGAAAACCCGCATGTGGAGCATTCGTTTGTGTGGGATGCTCCAAAATGTTCATTCCTAGATAATGCACTCAAAGGGCACTAAGCATAGAGTGTGAAAACTGAGTTTCCTTGAGAGCTGCTTGGAAGCCTGATGGTGTGTGAAGTTAGTGAGCCAAATGGAGTTGTTCTCCCACAAGAACCACTCGGCTGATCCTTCTTCAATATGCCCTTCACCAACATGCAGTGTTTCCTTGATTGAATTAGCTCTCACACCAATATTTGCGTCTAGAGCCTTTGCATTGAGGGCTATCTGAAAACGCTGTGGCGCTGAAGTTGCCTGTGAATGTGGAGTTGGTGGCATGTGAAACCCGCATGTGGAGCATTCGTTTGTGTGGGATGCTCTACCAGGTTCATTCCTAGATAATGCACTCAAAGGGCACTAAGCATAGAGTGTGAAAACTGAGTTTCCTTGAGAGCTGCTTGGAAGCCTGATGGTGTGTGAAGTTAGTGAGCCAAATGGAGTTGTTCTCCCACAAGAACCACTCGGCTGATCCTTCTTCAATATGCCCTTCACCAACATGCAGTGTTTCCTTGATTGAATTAGCTCTCACACCAATATTTGCGTCTAGAGCTTTTGCATTGAGGGCTATGTGAAAACGGCTGTGGCGCTGAAGTTGCCTGTGAATGTGGAGTTGGTGGCATGTGAAACCCGCATGTGGAGCATTCGTTTGTGTGGGATGCTGACCAAGGCTCATTTAAGTCCTAGGCACACAAATGGCACTAAGCATAGAGTGTGAAAACTGTTTCCTTGAGAGCTGCTTGGAAGCCTGATGGTGTGTGAAGTTAGTGAGCCAAATGGAGTTGTTCTCCCACAAGAACCACTCGGCTGATCCTTCTTCAATATGCCCTTCACCAACATGCAGTGTTTCCTTGATTGAATTAGCTCTCACACCAATATTTGCGTCTAGAGCCTTTGCATTGAGGACTATCTGAAACCGGCTGTGGCGCTGAAGTTGCCTGTGAATGTGGAGTTGGCTTGTGAAACCCGCATGTGGAGCATTCGTTTGTGTGGGATGCTCACCAAGCTTCATTTCAGTCCTAGGCACACAAAGGGCACTAAGCATAAAGTGTGAAAACTGAGTTTCCTTGAGAGCTGCTTGGAAGCCTGATGGTGTGTGAAGTTAGTGAGCCAAATGGAGTTGTTCTCCCACAAGAACCACTCGGCTGATCCTTCTTCAATATGCCGTTCACCAACATGCAGTGTTTCCTTGATTGAATTAGCTCTCACACCAATATTTGCGTCTAGAGCCTTTGCATTGCGAGATATCTGAAAACGGCTGTGGCGCTGAAGTTGCCTGTGAATGTGGAGTTGGTGGCATGTGAAACCCGCATGTGGAGCATTAGTTTGTGTGGGATGCTCTACCAGGTTCATTCCTAGATAATGCACTCAAAGAGCACTAAGCATAGAGTGTGAAAACTGAGTTTCCTTGAGAGCTGCTTGGAAGCCTGATGGTGTGTGAAGTTAGTGAGCCAAATGGAGTTGTTCTCCCACAAGAACCACTCGGCTGATCCTTCTTCAATATGCCCTTCACCAACATGCAGTGTTTCCTTGATTGAATTAGCTCTCACACCAATATTTGCGTCTAGAGCCTTTGCATTGAGGGCTATCTGAAAACGGCTGTGGCGCTGAAGTTGCCTGTGAATGTGGAGTTGGTGGCATGTGAAACCCGCATGTGGAGCATTCGTTTTTGTGGGATGCTCTACCAGGTTCATTCCTAGATAATGCACTCAAAGGGCACTAAGCATAGAGTGTGAAAACTGAGTTTCCTTGAGAGCTGCTTGGAAGCCTGATGGTGTGTGAAGTTAGTGAGCCAAATGGAGTTGTTCTCCCACAAGAACCACTCGGCTGATCCTTCTTCAATATGCCCTTCACCAACATGAAGTGTTTCCTTGATTGAATTAGCTCTCACACCAATATTTGCATCTAGAGCCTTTGCATTGAGAGCTATCTGAAAACGGCTGTGGCGCTGAAGTTGCCTGTGAATGTGGAGTTGGTGGCATGTGAAACCCGCATGTGGAGCATTCGTTTGTGTGGGATGCTGACCAAGCCTCATTTCAGTCGTAGGCACACAAAGGACACTAAGTATAGAGTGTGAAAACTGAGTTTCCTTGAGAGCTGCTTGGAAGCCTGATGGTGTGTGACGTTAGTGAGCCAAATGGAGTTGTTCTCCCACAAGAACCACTCGGCTGATCCTTCTTCAATATGCCCTTCACCAACATGCAGTGTTTTCCTTGATTGAATTAGCTCTCACACCAATATTTGCGTGTAGAGCCTTTGCATTGAGGGCTATCTGAAAACGGCTGTGGCGCTGAAGTTGCCTGTGAATGTGGAGTTGGTGGCATGTGAAATCCGCATGTGGAGCATTCGTTTGTGTGGGATGCTCTACCAGGTTCATTCCTAGCTAATGCACTCAAAGGGCACTAAGCATAGAGTGTGAAAACTGAGTTTCCTTGAGAGCTGCTTGGAAGCCTGATGGTGTGTGAAGTTAGTGAGCCAAATGGAGTTGTTCTCCCACAAGAACCACTCGGCTGATCCTTCTTCAATATGCCCTTCACCAACATGCAGTGTTTCCTTGATTGAATTAGCTCTCACACCAATATTTGCGTCTAGAGCCTTTGCATTGAGGGCTATCTGAAAACGGCTGTGGCGCTGAAGTTGCCTGTGAATGTGGAGTTGGTGGCATGTGAAACCCGCATGTGGAGCATTCGTTAGTGTGGGATGCTCTACCAGGTTCATTCCCAGATAGTGCACTCAAAGGGCACTAAGCATAGAGTGTGAAAACTGAGTTTCCTTGAGAGCTGCTTGGAAGCCTGATGGTGTGTGAAGTTAGTGAGCCAAATGGAGTTGTTCTCCCACAAGAACCACTCGGCTGATCCTTCTTCAATATGCCCTTCACCAACATGCAGTGTTTCCTTGATTGAATTAGCTCTCACACCAATATTTGCGTCTAGAGCCTTTGCATTGAGGGCTATCTGAAAACGGCTGTGGCGCTGAAGTTGCCTGTGAATGTGGAGTTGGTGGCATGTGAAACCCGCATGTGGAGCATTCGTTTGTGTGGGATGCTCTACCAGGTTCATTCCTAGATAATGCACTCAAAGGGCACTAAGCATAGAGTGTGAAAACTGAGTTTCCTTGAGAGCTGCTTGGAAGCCTGATGGTGTGTGAAGTTAGTGAGCCAAATGGAGTTGTTCTCCCACAAGAACCACTCGGCTGATCCTTCTTCAATATGCCCTTCACCAACATGCAGTGTTTCCTTGATTGAATTAGCTCTCACACCAATATTTGCGTCTAGAGCCTTTGCATTGAGAGCTATCTGAACACGGCTCTGGCGCTGAAGTTGCCTGTGAATGTGGAGTTGGCTTGTGAAACCCGCATGTGGAGCATTCGTTTGTGTGGGATGCTGACCAAGCCTCATTTCAGTCCTAGGCACACAAAGGACACTAAGCATAGAGTGTGAAAACTAAATTTCCTTGAGAGCTGCTTGGAAGCCTGATGGTGTGTGACGTTAGTGAGCCAAATGGAGTTCTTCTCCCACAAGAATCACTCGGCTGATTCTTCTTCAATATGCCCTTCACCAACATGCAGTGTTTCCTTGATTGAATTAGCTCTCACACCAATATTTGCGTCTAGAGCCTTTGCATTGAGGGCTATCTGAAAACGGCTGTGGCGCTGAAGTTGCTTGTCAATGTGGAGTTGGTGGCATGTGAAACCCGCATGTGGAGCATTCGTTAGTGTGGGATGCTCTACCAGGTTCATTCCTAGATAATGCACTCAAAGGGCACTAAGCATAGAGTGTGAAAACTGAGTTTCCTTGAGAGCTGCTTGGAAGCCTGATGGTGTGTGAAGTTAGTGAGCCAAATGGAGTTGTTCTCCCACAAGAACCACTCGGCTGATCCTTCTTCAATATGCCCTTCACCAACATGCAGTGTTTCCTTGATTGAATTAACTCTCACACCAATATTTGCGTCTAGAGCCTTTGCATTGAGAGCTATCTGAAAACGGCTGTGGCGCTGAAGTTGCCTGTGAATGTGGAGTTGGCTTGTGAAACCCGCATGTGGAGCATTCGTTTGTGTGGGATGCTCACCAAGCTTCATTTCAGTCCTAGGCACACAAAGGGCACTAAGCATAAAGTGTGAAAACTGAGTTTCCTTGAGAGCTGCTTGGAAGCCTGATGGTGTGTGAAGTTAGTGAGCCAAATGGAGTTGTTCTCCCACAAGAACCACTCGGCTGATCCTTCTTCAATATGCCCTTCACCAACATGCAGTGTTTCCTTGATTGAATTAGCTCTCACACCAATATTTGCGTCTAGAGCCTTTGCATTGCGAGATATCTGAAAACGGCTGTGGCGCTGAAGTTCCCTGTGAATGTGGAGTTGGTGGCATGTGAAACCCGCATGTGGAGCATTAGTTTGTGTGGGATGCTCTACCAGGTTCATTCCTAGATAATGCACTCAAAGAGCACTAAGCATAGAGTGTGAAAACTGAGTTTCCTTGAGAGCTGCTTGGAAGCCTGATGGTGTGTGAAGTTAGTGAGCCAAATGGAGTTGTTCTCCCACAAGAACCACTCGGCTGATCCTTCTTCAATATGCCCTTCACCAACATGCAGTGTTTCCTTGATTGAATTAGCTCTCACACCAATATTTGCGTCTAGAGCCTTTGCATTGAGGGCTATCTGAAAACGGCTGTGGCGCTGAAGTTGCCTGTGAATGTGGAGTTGGTGGCATGTGAAACCCGCATGTGGAGCATTCGTTTGCGTGGGATGCTCTACCAGGTTCATTCCTAGATAATGCACTCAAAGGGCACTAAGCATAGAGTGTGAAAACTGAGTTTCCTTGAGAGCTGCTTGGAAGCCTGATGGTGTGTGAAGTTAGTGAGCCAAATGGAGTTGTTCTCCCACAAGAACCACTCGGCTGATCCTTCTTCAATATGCCCTTCACCAACATGCAGTGTTTCCTTGATTGAATTAGCTCTCACACCAATATTTGCGTCTAGAGCCTTTGCATTGAGAGCTATCTGAAAACGGCTGTGGCGCTGAAGTTGCTTGTGAATGTGGAGTTGGTGGCATGTGAAACCCGCATGTGGAGCATTCGTTTGTGTGGGATGCTGACCAAGCCTCATTTCAGTCCTAGGCACACAAAGGACACTAAGCATAGAGTGTGAAAACTAAATTTCCTTGAGAGCTGCTTGGAAGCCTGATGGTGTGTGAAGTTAGTGAGCCAAATGGAGTTGTTCTCCCACAAGAACCACTCGGCTGATCCTTCTTCAATATGCCCTTCACCAACATGCAGTGTTTCCTTGATTGAATTAGCTCTCACACCAATATTTGCGTCTAGAGCCTTTGCATTGAGGGCTATCTGAAAACGGCTGTGGCGCTGAAGTTGCCTGTGAATGTGGAGTTGGTGGCATGTGAAACCCGCATGTGGAGCATTCGTTAGTGTGGGATGCTCTACCAGGTTCATTCCCAGATAATGCACTCAAAGGGCACTAAGCATAGAGTGTGAAAACTGAGTTTCCTTGAGAGCTGCTTGGAAGCCTGATGGTGTGTGACGTTAGTGAGCCAAATGGAGTTCTTCTCCCACAAGAATCACTCGGCTGATTCTTCTTCAATATGCCCTTCACCAACATGCAGTGTTTCCTTGATTGAATTAGCTCTCACACCAATATTTGCGTCTAGAGCCTTTGCATTGAGAGCTATCTGAAAACGGCTCTGGCACTGAAGTTGCCTGTGAATGTGGAGTTGGCTTGTGAAACCCGCATGTGGAGCATTCGTTTGTGTGGGATGCTGACCAAGCCTCATTTCAGTCCTAGGCACACAAAGGACACTAAGCATAGAGTGTGAAAACTAAATTTCCTTGAGAGCTGCTTGGAAGCCTGATGGTGTGTGACGTTAGTGAGCCAAATGGAGTTCTTCTCCCACAAGAATCACTCGGCTGATTCTTCTTCAATATGCCCTTCACCAACATGCAGTGTTTCCTTGATTGAATTAGCTCTCACACCAATATTTGCGTCTAGAGCCTTTGCATTGAGGGCTATCTGAAAACGGCTGTGGCGCTGAAGTTGCCTGTGAATGTGGAGTTGGTGGCATGTGAAACCCGCATGTGGAGCATTCGTTTGTGTGGGATGCTCTACCAGGTTCATTCCTAGATAATGCACTCAAAGGGCACTAAGCATAGAGTGTGAAAACTGAGTTTCCTTGAGAGCTGCTTGGAAGCCTGATGGTGTGTGAAGTTAGTGAGCCAAATGGAGTTGTTCTCCCACAAGAATCACTCGGCTGATTCTTCTTCAATATGCCCTTCACCAACATGCAGTGTTTCCTTGATTGAATTAGCTCTCACACCAATATTTGCGTCTAGAGCCTTTGCATTGAGGGCTATCTGAAAACGGCTGTGGCACTGAAGTTGCCTGTGAATGTGGAGTTGGTGGCATGTGAAATCCGCATGTGGAGCATTCGTTTGTGTGGGATGCTCTACCAGGTTCATTCCTAGATAATCCACTCAAAGGGCACTAAGCATAGAGTGTGAAAACTGAGTTTCCTTGAGAGCTGCTTGGAAGCCTGATGGTGTGTGAAGTTAGTGAGCCAAATGGAGTTGTTCTCCCACAAGAACCACTCGGCTGATCCTTCTTCAATATGCCCTTCACCAACATGCAGTGTTTCCTTGATTGAATTAGCTCTCACACCAATATTTGCGTCTAGAGCCTTTGAATTGAGGGCTATCTGAAAACGGCTGTGGCGCTGAAGTTGCCTGAGAATATTGATTTGGTGGCATGTGAAACCCGCATGTGGAGCATTCGTTTGTGTGGGATGCTCACCAAGCTTCATTTCAGTCCTAGGCACACAAAGGGCACTAAGCATAGAGTGTGAAAACTGAGTTTCCTTGAGAGCTGCTCGAAAGACTGATGGTGTGTGAAGTTAGTGAGCCAAATGGAGATGTTCTCCCACAAGAACCACTCGGCTGATCCTTCTTCAATATGCCCTTCACCAACATGCAGTGTTTCCTTGATTGAATTAGCTCTCACACCAATATTTGCGTCTAGAGCCTTTGCATTGAGGGCTATCTGAAAACGGCTGTGGCGCTGAAGTTGCCTGAGAATCTGGAGTTGGTGGCATGTGAAACCCGCATGTGGAGCATTCGTTTGTGTGGGATGCTCTACCAGGTTCATTCCTAGATAATGCACTCAAAGGGCACTAAGCATAGAGTGTGAAAACTGAGTTTCCTTGAGAGCTGCTTGGAAGCCTGATGGTGTGTGAAGTTAGTGAGCCAAATTGAGTTGTTCTCCCACAAGAACCACTCGGCTGATCCTTCTTCAATATGCCCTTCACCAACATGCAGTGTTTCCTTGATTGAATTAGCTCTCACACCAATATTTGCGTCTAGAGCCTTTGCATTGAGGGCTATCTGAAAACGGCTGTGGATCTGAAGTTGCCTGTGAATGTGGAGTTGGTGGCATGTGAAACCCGCATGTGGAGCATTCGTTTGTGTGGGATGCTCTACCAGGTTCATTCCTAGATAATGCACTCAAAGGGCACTAAGCATAGAGTGTGAAAACTGAGTTTCCTTGAGAGCTGCTTGGAAGCCTGATGGTGTGTGAAGTTAGTGAGCCAAATGCAGTTCTTCTCCCACAAGAACCACTCGGCTGATCCTTCTTCAATATGCCCTTCACCAACATGCAGTGTTTCCTTGATTGAATTAGCTCTCACACCAATATTTGCGTCTAGAGCCTTTGCATTGAGGGCTATCTGAAAACGGCTGTGGCGCTGAAGTTGCCTGTGAATGTGGAGTTGGTGGCATGTGAAACCCGCATGTGGAGCATTCGTTTGTGTGGGATGCTCTACCAGGTTCATTCCTAGATAATGCACTCAAAGGGCACTAAGCATAGAGTGTGAAAACTGAGTTTCCTTGAGAGCTGCTTGGAAGCCTGATGGTGTGTGAAGTTAGTGAGCCAAATGGAGTTGTTCTCCCACAAGAACCACTCGGCTGATCCTTCTTCAATATGCCCTTCACCAACATGCAGTGTTTCCTTGATTGAATTAGCTCTCACACCAATATTTGCGTCTAGAGCCTTTGCATTGAGGGCTATCTGAAAACGGCTGTGGCGCTGAAGTTGCCTGTGAATGTGGAGTTGGTGGCATGTGAAACCCGCATGTGGAGCATTCGTTTGTGTGGGATGCTGACCAAGGCTCATTTAAGTCCTAGGCACACAAATGGCACTAAGCATAGAGTGTGAAAACTGTTTCCTTGAGAGCTGCTTGGAAGCCTGATGGTGTGTGAAGTTAGTGAGCCAAATGGAGTTGTTCTCCCACAAGAACCACTCGGCTGATTCTTCTTCAATATGCCCTTCACCAACATGCAGTGTTTCCTTGATTGAATTAGCTCTCACACCAATATTTGCGTCTAGAGCCTTTGCATTGAGGACTATCTGAAACCGGCTGTGGCGCTGAAGTTGCCTGTGAATGTGGAGTTGGTGGCATGTGAAACCCGCATGTGGAGCATTCGTTTGTGTGGGATGCTCTACCAGGTTCATTCCTAGATAATGCACTCAAAGGGCACTAAGCATAGAGTGTGAAAACTGAGTTTCCTTGAGAGCTGCTTGGAAGCCTGATGGTGTGTGAAGTTAGTGAGCCAAATGGAGTTGTTCTCCCACAAGAATCACTCGGCTGATCCTTCTTCAATATGCCCTTCACCAACATGCAGTGTTTCCTTGATTGAATTAGCTCTCACACCAATATTTGCGTCTAGAGCCTTTGCATTGAGGGCTATCTGAAAACGGCTGTGGCGCTGAAGTTGCCTGAGAATGTGGAGTTGGTGGCATGTGAAACCCGCATGTGGAGCATTCGTTTGTGTGGGATGTTCTACCAGGTTCATTCCTAGCTAATGCACTCAAAGGGCACTAAGCATAGAGTGTGAAAACTGAGTTTCCTTGAGAGCTGCTTGGAAGCCTGATGGTGTGTGAAGTTAGTGAGCCAAATGGAGTTGTTCTCCCACAAGAACCA